>NC_072735.1:172703390-172802679 GCF_026930045.1 Uloborus diversus | reverse complement strand
ATATTTACAAATAATGTATGGTGAATTTTCTCGCCAATTGGCTTGTACCCATGTTACGGTTCCACGTTATGATAATTTCGTAATTTACTCGTCCATCTTATGATATTTTTGTTCTTAAAATTTGTTTGGAAAAAAAAAAACGAATTTTCAAAAAATCGCTTCGAGGTGCCCACCCCCATGGTACAAACTAACTTTGTGCCAAATTTCATGAAAATCGACCGAACAGTCTAGACGCTATGCGCGTCACAGAGATCCTGACAGACAGAGATCCGGACAGACAGAGGGACATTCAGCTTTATTATTAGTACTAGTGATACCCGCACGGCTTTGCCCGTAATCGAAAAATCATAAGGTCTTTTGGTTCGCCTGTATATTTACAAATAATGTATGGTGAACTTTCTCGCCAGTTGGCTTGTACCCATCTTACGGTTCCACGTTATGATAATTTCGTATCTCGCCAATTGGCTTGTGATCATTTTACGGTTCCACGTTATGATAATTTTGTAATTTACTCGTCCATCTTATGATATTTTTGTTCTTAAAATTTGTTTGGAAAAAAAAAACGAATTTTCAAAAAATCGCTTCGAGGTGCCCACCCCCATGGTACAAACTAACTTTGTGCCAAATTTCATGAAAATCGGCCGAACGGTCTAGACGCTATGCGCGTCACAGAGATCCTGACAGACAGAGATCCGGACAGACAGAGGGACATTCAGCTTTATTATTAGTACTAGTGATACCCGTACGGCTTTGCCCGTAATCGAAAAATCATAAGGTCTTTTGGTTTGCCTGTATATTTACAAATAATGTATGGTGAACTTTCTCGCCAGTTGGCTTGTACCCATCTTACGGTTCCACGTTATGATAATTTCGTACCTCGCCAATTGGCTTGTGATCATGTTACGGTTCCACGTTATGATAATTTTGTAATTTACTCGTCCATCTTATGATATTTTTTTTTCTTAAAATTATAATAGAAAAAGAACCACATCGAATTTTCGAAAAATCGCTTCGATGTGCACACCCCCATGCTACATACTAACTTTGTGCCAAATTTCATGAAAATCGGCCGAACGGTCTAGGCGCTATGCGCGTCACAGACATCCAGACATCATCCGGACAGAAAGACTTTCAGCTTTATAATTAGTAAAGAAAGATAAAGAAGAAGATTATTCTTTGGGGGGGGGGAGGAAGGAAAACTGACAAAATAAGAGTAATATTTGTTTCCTTTATTAGGATATCAGTAACTGAAGTTTTTCTTGTAAAATACCCAATGTTACAAGCCATAGAACTGTCATACATTAACACTTGTACAATATAAAATAGTTTTTTTTTTTTTAATATTTCTTTCGTGTTAATGGTTTAGAAGTTGAATTCCAACTACGAGATAACTCGTAGATTGCGTTCTTTTCCAGGACGTCAATTAGCAGCTATCTCGTACTTGTTTCCTTGCCATATTTGTGCCGCTATGATTAAACTGGGAATATATGAGTGCTAGTATCGATAGATGGCTTCAGGGAAAAAAAACAAAAAATCAATGCTGGGTGCAAAAACAGAAAATTTGTTAAAAATAAAACAAAACATAAAATTATAAAAATTAATTCAAATTCAAGAAATAAAATAATGTTTTATTATTTGTGGGACTTTTTAAAAACAATCTTCCGCACAATAGGCTGGTTTCTCATTACAAGCTGGACAGACATAACGCGTTTCTCGCCGTTTTTAACCGACTTCAAAAAGGAGACGGTTATCAGTTTATACAGCATGTATGTTTTTTTTTTTTTTTTTTTTTTTTTTTTTTTTGTCCACTCACAGCGTCTTAGCTTGTGAACCGATTTTGATGATTCATTTTTTAATGGATAGGGGATGGCTCAACTTAGGTCCCGTTACTTTGTTTGACCATATTTGTTCTTCAAAAAAAAGTTATAGGCAAAAAACAGTAAATTTCATGCAATTTCCCTATTAAATGATTAAATGTGAAACCCATTGTTATAAAAATTTGGTGCCATGTAACAGTAACATTAATAGTAATTGTAATGATAATTTTGAATGAAGTCTTCTCGGAAGCAAGCATCACGTTTCTTCAGTGTCATTGCTCTATAGTGGTGGTAAAGCTAACCTGGAAGCAAGGTGATGCAGTGATCAGGATCTACTTAGCCTTCACAGTACTACCAGGTTATGTTTGCCTCAACTATACAGGACTGAATCACAAGCAACTAGTATGCTGTGAAATGCAAATTAGTTAGAGATATTTAAATGGTTATAATTTAATTAACACACAAATAAATTCTAGAGAGGAACGAAGATACATTTTTAGTGCCAATAGCTTAAAGTTTAAGACGTGCTTGTAGTTTTTTTTTTTTTTTAGTATAAAGCATTTTTAGGGAAAAAAAAGGGTTAAATTTCATGATGGTAACTTCTTACTTTTACTGAAATATATACATTTACACTAAAAAGAATGAAATAAAAAAAACTTGGAACAAAATAGAACCGACTTCAAAATTGCTCTAAAAAGGGAAAAATTATTTTATTCTTTAAACACAATCGATAATACTTTTAAACATAAGTTTTGAAGTTGGCGCAAAAACGATCGGTAAAACCATCACAGCCATAACTCAACTACAACTATAAATTTAACCAGACCTAGTTTCTTTACTACCACATACATTATGCATTGATAACAGCATATTTGAGTAACGATATGAATGTTTCGTTTCTAACTTTGGATGATTTTCTGAAAAAAATATGAAAGAAGCATGGTTACACTCGATTTTACTTTTTGTTTTTGCGCCAACTTCAAAAATTATGTTTAAAAGTATTATCGATGATGTTTAAAGAATAAAATTATTTTTCACTTTTTAGAGCAATTTTGAAGTCGGTTCTATTTTTTTCCAAATTTTTTTTTACTTGCTTATGTACATATACGACACGACTTTGTAGGACACCTTTTTTTTTTTGGTAGGTGGTTTCATTTTTTATGCTTTTTGTTGATAACTGCGCACTAGAATTAAAGTTGTTAATAATCTAATGTGATTAAACCAAATTACCAAATTGTCATTTTAGGCCGGATTTCTGAAAATTGCCGTGGCGGCCATCGTGTTGAACTGTCCTGAAAATTAGCCTTTTTATTTTCTTGTGTCAAAGAGACAAGACCAAAATGATGTCCTTTAAATATCGTTATTAGTTCTTTTCTAGTACTCCTTCCCCTAAAAAATTAAGCAATAAAATCTCCCCCCCCCCCTTTTTCCTTTATTCCTATGTTTTCATAACAGGAGCAAAGCTCAACTTCAACTTAGTAAAAAGTTCGAAACAACAAACTTTTCATAGGATATTCTATTTTAATATTATGATTACAAATTGCCAACTAAAAACAATATTTTGTAGTAAGTTAGCAATTTGTAATCATAATATTATAAATTACTAACTTACTTTTTTTTTCTTTTTCTTCCCTAAGCCAGGGCTAAGGCAGACATATTTAAAATACACCACCAGCTCAGTTATTTCATCCGAGGACTGCAGTTTCATGCTTTTTAGCACTCATCAGCCCGGAATAGGAATCACATGAGCTTGTGGCGAAAATCCCTTAAGGGAGCCAAGAGCGCCAAACAAACTGGTAGCTAATGAGGAATTAGCGCACCAGATGAGTGACCGCAGCAATGGTGCGGTTCAACTCAAAAATTAATGGCAATGTTGTGCTCTAATCATATATTCAAATAGGTAAATCATTTCTGCATAGCGATACAATCTCGAAAGGCCAAGGCCACTCTGACATCATACTTATCCTTCCCACAATTCCCTTCTTCCCCCTTCAATAGTTTTGTTGTTCTTTGTTCTCTTGATGTAGTGTGTGTGTATCTGTTTTTGTGCTGTATAGAATATATTTTATAATATGTGTACATTTTAGTTTTATTCATTCCTAATTAAATCTTTACGTGTTGTTCGTCTACTCGTCTATTGACTGTTCTTCATGCGTTCAGAAAACTCAACTATCACACCGCTGCCTATCGAGATAAGAAAAGGTAAGCCAACCTTTCCTCACAACAGGCAAGGCATGGTATTTTGTAGTAAGTTACCGCCTTAAGCCAGGGCTAAGGCAGAAATACTTAAAATACACCACCAGTTCAGTTATTCCATCCGAGGACTGCAGTTTCGTGCTTTTTAGCACTCAACTACTTGAGTGCTAAAAAGCACGAAACTGCAGTCCTCGGATGGAATAACTGAGCTGGTGGTGTACTTTAAGTAAAAACAATATTACTTAATTATTAATAGACCTATGATTTGCGACAATCGTTTCATGCACCAGGAGAAATATTACAACCTATTAATCCTATGACAGGGTTGCACAGACATTTGCTAAAGTTTCTTGCTTCAATAACACATTGAGCCAATGATTGTGGTGTGCTTATATTAAAACGAGAGGAATAAAATTACAATAATTGATGAGTAAACTATACTAAGTTACCATTCAATAGTTTCAGAAAAAATGCATAAAAGTCTAGACTGAATAAATTGAGTTGTCAGCAAAAATTACAATAAGAGACAGAGAAGAGGTAATAAGAATAAATTCATTTGCTTGCGTAAACGTACAAGGGTAATAAAAAAGATGAAGTGGTTATGGTAGTTAGTATTTGTTCTATGTAAAGGAAATGAGAATTGTATATCACTTAGGAAGCTGATGGCAAGAAAAGGACTAAAAGTCTTGTGGGGATGAAGCAATAAGCGAAGATTCTGTAGTGAAAACGATTGCGACGGAGAACATGGAAACGCTACTGCCTTTTGGACAGAATTAATTAATTCGATAGTCTGAAAAATGCGTCTGGAGTTTATAAAAAAAGATTAAAAATGAAATGGTTTTCTGAATGGTAGTTTAGCAATACAAATATAGAGGTAAGCTGAAATTTCCCATTGACAAACAATGGGGTCGTTTCCAAAATTTTAAAAGTATTTTTTTTTTTTTTCTGAAAGAGCATGAAATTCTGAAAGAGTTTTTTTTCTGAAAGGGTGGAGCATGCTTAAAAACATAGGATCCATCCATTTTTTAAGTAATATGATAAAGTTTACTATTTTTAAAAAAAAATTTTAATCGATGCGCAGGTTTAATTTCATTTTTTACGTTTCTGCACATGACATCACAAATGATGAAATGCCATTCACTGATGCCATTAGTGGAAGCGCTAACATTTAGTTCACATCCTTAATCATATGTACTGACTACGATTTGGTTGATAGCAAGCGTAGAGCGCAATATTAAATTTGCTTCTGAATTATAATAACTTGGAAAAGCAGTAGACGGCAAGCGTAAGCATTCAACGTGCCAGTGGAATACGCGCCAAAGTGCATCACTTGTAACGTCTTAAAGACCACGCCCTTGTTTTTAAAAATCAGACATTTAAAATAATTACTGTAAAATTAAACGTTTTGAAAAGAAAATATTTTCCTCGCTTTATGTTATTTTTTGTTTTTTTGTTTTGCTCATTCTATCAACTTCAGTGGTTAAAAGAAGTACTTTTGATTGATAGAAGCAACCCCATTGAGTCACTGTACTCCTAACATGGTGGCAAATCACCAAAAATATGAGTCGAATTAAACAAGTTCATGGAATAACATCTAACATAACGAATAGGTGAGCTTGTTGTAAGAATATTGTAACGAATCCGGCGAGACTTCCAACTTTCTTGAAAGGATGACACAGTTCTTGATTAAAAACACAGAGAATTTATTTACACTATATACTGGAAAGATCGTCAACAACTGCTAAATTAATCATCAGCAATTAAACAAATATCACTCAACACCGTAAACTCAACGGTTACACACGTATTTACTTCCAAATACGAAAACAACACAGCGAAATGCCTCGCAATAAACAGAGCAAATACACTCAGTACGAATTCTCAATCGAAACTGAACTTTTTATCACGCGGGACGCCTTTATAAACATCGAAAGAAATCTCTCAAATATTCCAAACGCTTCTCGAAAATAGTAGACCGTTATCAAATTTTATCAATGAACAAAAAAGAAATAGGGGGGTTGTATACTTTAGCCATATGTATAGGGGTTGTATATTCATTACGGGAAACTATTTACAGGTTACGTAACTACAATAATTACTATTTACAGGATTTGTAACAATATTTTTAATGCAGCGAATAAGTCAGCTTAGTGGAAGACTATTTACTATCAAGAATAAGAAACCTTGCTCAGAGGAAGAAGGTTTAATATCATAGAAAAGTGATCTTAATGGAAGAACCTTTAATGTGACGAAAGTTTATCTGAAAAATTTGATTGACTATTTTGGTGTGTAGTTTCCCTTTGCTACTTACTTATTTTTCCACCTTTCCCTCCTTTCTATACACAATACTGAAATAATAAAAAGAGGAGCTTAGTATCTTAAACTTTTAAACTTGATCTATCCACCCGTTAGATTCTTGTGTCCGATATCTTTTCCGACCATTTTTGAAGTTGTTATAAATGATAAAACCTTACATTGTAATACTTTATCATTTATCTTACTACTATTATATATGCGAAAGTTTTTCTGTATGGATGTATGGATGTTTGTTACTCTTTCACGCAAAAACTACTGAATGGATTTTGATGAAACTTTACGATAATATAGCTTATGCATCAAAATAACACATAGGGTAGTTTTCGTCCCATTATGGGGGGCAAAACCCCCTTAAGGGGTAATAAAACACAATTTTCGTATAAATTCTCTAATATGGGGATGAAAAAATACTTGCACATATTTACATTATATGTCCATCGAAAGCTCTGATTTTTCTGCTGAAGATGGCACCTGTTCGAAATTTCTAAGTAGAATAAAAAACGAGTTATGAGCTTTTTAGTTCCATGTTCGAAGGCTTTCTTTAACTCAATGCAATATTTAGTGTATCATCTCAACTGATTGTCGATAACGACTATTGTTGTATTGTTGACTATCTTTGCTTTTCGTGACTGTTCAAGGCTTTTCTCAAGTCAAATCTTGAAGTAAGATTTTTGCACAAGATTGGCAAATAATACATGGATTTGGTTGATTATTTTCCATTTTAATGCAACTTTGAAGCAATTAATGGGAGGGGTTTTTTTATTTGTTTTGTCTGGGCATTTAATCGATCAGCTGGAATCTAACCAAACTTTTTTTTTTTTTTTTTTTTTTTTTGTGGAATCATTTCAATAGCTAAGGCATTTGGCATTTTTTTTCAACTGTCGCTGTTTTTGAAGCTAAAGACTACGCAATACTGTTTCTCGGTTTTCACCATGCAACCAAATATCGCCATTTCTTTAATATTTCTTTCTTTAAATTTGTTAACACGTAAAATAATTTGCCAACTAATTCGCAAATTCATAAACAGCGCAAAAACTTCCATTACTTTGTCTTTGCACACAATTTCAAACAATTGCCAAATTTTTACTGTTTATTGGAAACATTTCGGGTAGCATCATTGTTGACCCTATTTTGGGACGATTTCTACGGTAAGAAATTACACATTATACAATAATTTAGATTGCCGGTGTAGCGCTGGATATTATGTATTTGATGGAGATCGGAATTATAAGGGAACTGTTTAACTTTATATAAGAATAGTTGACGTCACTCGAATTGGATTTTTTGGGAATTACCCAAACTGACTTCTTTAAAACTCCTGAACGTTTTCGTGATTTATTTTTTGTGATTTTTGGGTTTCTTCTCAGTTTTGCCAACATTTCATTTACTCCCTTTCCCCCTAACTTTCAGTTTTAATCATACCTTTTGATACATTTAAGGGTGCAGGCAATTTGAAATGTCGGCGAAACTAGAGACAAACAATGTTTTGGTAACTATTTGACCTCTGCCTGTAATGACCATTAACTTGAATCAATTGAAAAAAAACTGCATCAACGTGAGCAAAGCCGCGGGCAAAAGCTAGTCGATTATAAAACTATTTCAATGGTGTAGTTATTCTGTAGTACTTAATAACATTTTAAACTGCTTTTACGCAGTCGGATTTTTTGTTTTTATTTAATAACTAGCTGTACCCGCCGCGCGTTGCTACGCCAACAAAAAAATACATCATTATACTGATTTTCAGGACAATCGGTTGAACGGGGCAGAAGTTGCTACTCTGCAGTGCCACCTGGTGGCGAGTGGCTACAATGAGCATATTATGCACCTTCTCCGTGGAAAAATACATATATTTAGCAATTTTCATAATAATCGGTCCAGGTATCAAGTGAAGCCGTGACTATACTCAAATTTTGTACTCACGCAGTTTGCAAGATCAATCAATCGCTAAAAATATCAAATAGAAAAAGTTTTAAATCCCTCCGTTGCATGAAAAGCCATAAAACAATAAAGGAAGAATTTATTTGTTCAAACTCAAGAAAAATGGCAACAGCTAACTTCTTATCAATTAGATCTTTCACGCGAATTAATTTCTGCAGCCGATAATTTTATTCGTATTTATCCAATGGATTGTGACTTAAATTGGAATGAAAAAGGAACTATCGATCGGATTTTTTTCGAACTGGTCTATAAACATTCCTAGTACCAAAAATAACAAACGGTGAAAGTTTCAACCAAATCTGCTGGGTAGTTTTTGAGTTCATGGATGACATACAGACAAACATTCATTTTTATATATATAGATTATTTTTTATTTTACACTTTTCAGTTAATTTTCATTGACTTAGTTATTATGATTATAAGACGGTAAATTTTGCAATCTTGTCATTTCATTGAGAGAGTTTATATCATGTATATTATTAAGTAAATTGCGGTGGTCTAAACTGCTGATTTTTCGTTCATCAAGGGACCTAACTCGGCTTAAAGCTACACATGCTTGATCTTTAGCAAAAATGCGCGAAATTAAGTCAATCACAGCTATATAAACACCCTGTATGACTCATGATGACGCGAGCTCGAAAACCTCATCAGCCAAGTCTTTCTCGTAAAACTAAAATAGCCCGCGAAGAAAGTACATGTCCCGAAACCTCCGTCCGAAAACGGTACCTGCATTTTTTGCACGCTGTGTCACACGCAGGTAGCGTGCGACACACTCCCGAACCGACAATATGGAGACTAGTTTATCATAAATGAGAGAAATCTTGTGATGTTAGGAAGTTAAATTTAAACATTTAAACATTTAATGGGTTATATAAACATTATTTCTAAATTTTGGATAACTATACATATGTGTGGGGTATTTTTTTCTGTTTTGTGCTAACGCATACAATTAAACTACTAAAATTTGAATGGAGTTTCTTCAAATAGGGAAATTTTGGAGTAAATCTGCAGCGCGTTACTGTAAGAAAATTAAGAAACATAGCTTTCGAAACAATAACTACTTGAATTCAAGATCCAGAAAGAGATTTTTATACTAGTATTATCATATGCAATCTTTGCTTTAAGAATTTGGAAAGCAAGGAAGGTTTTTCAGAACTAAAGGAAATTTTACATACGTAAGTTTGAACGTTTAAGTAAGAAAGCGATTACAAAATCAAACTAAAAACCTATTACATTAGCGGGTTAACCCATGGTGAAAACTGACAACAGTTCCTGATAAATGCTATTGAAAGATCTGTTAGCAGAAACAGAATTCTTAGTTTTTTCAACAATAGCATATTCCTATTTTTTAAGATAAAAGTCGATGCGTGCTCTGGCTAAAATCTTTTCAAATAATGCGATAATTTTAAACGCATTTGTTAAATTTGAAGAACTCTAAATTTTCACTATGTTTTCTAAACTTTGAGCCCTTTGAGCTACCTCTAAATATTTTAATATACTGTTCAAGTTTCTCATGTATGATTTTTACGGCAAAAGAAACCAAATAAAAGGATGAAACATGCAAAAATAAGAGGAAAAAATTTCACAGCTTTTAAACTCCATCCTATTAAACATTTTACGGGTTTGATAGAATTAGAGGCGCATTTACAGTTATTGCAGAAGATAATGATGCAAGACATTATTATACATACTTCTTATGCTTCAATTCTTGCCTATATCGCCTCGTGTATTCACGGTAGAGGTGCTTCAACAGGGTATCAAAACGTACATTCATTTGTGCTTTATTCCACAATAAAATATCATTTTTGTTTCTGTTTTCGTAAACACACTCTTACACAAACGTTGTACTTACAAATGCAAAATTTCGCAAATTTCTAAGAAATCTTCTTTTGTGACCAAATATTTACGACAGAGGGTATATAGATCAGAAAAATTGGTTTGACTTTTATGGAATACAAACATATCAACATATGTTTCATTATTTTTCATTTTTTTAATTTAAATTAGTTACTTATTAGTTAATTTATTTTTTTTTTCGTCATCTGCTTTACTTACTATCTACTACTTTACTACATTACTTACTATCTTATTTACTATTCCAACTTAGCGTATTTGGTATACGCCCCAAATAAAGCATTTAAAAAACGTCCAATTCCAATTATTTACCATTGTTTGTGGAGAATCAAAAACGTTTCTTTAAATATCTCTAAAACTCAATTTCGTAGGCACTGAGGTTCACCTGCCCACCCACGACAGCACACGCTTTGAAGTATCATTTAACATCCAAACCTTTTCAACAAATTTAAAATACTGTGGTATTCTGCACTAAAATCTTTTAAAACAAGAACCTCTTTCTTTAAAAAATGGAAATACACACATAACATCCTTACGTTACCATGCCTTAACTTTCTCGCGTGACTATTTGGTGTATTTCTGTCAAAACAAAACAATGAGAATGAAATTTCTATTTTTTCCATATCTGACTCAAGCAGATAAAGTGCAATATATATGCCGTGCACTCTTCCATCTATTTACATCCATACTCCCCCGAAACTTAGATAATTTTTCTAAGCATAATCACGCAAATGGATTTCGTGTTATTCTTCGCGGAGGAGGCGCCATATCAGTTGAAGGAATATTTTTCTACTTATTATTCGATTTTCGTGCCGAGATAAAAACGAAAGAATCCGGAAAAGATTTTATCACCTGTGTTAATAGCTTTTGGTGAAGGTTTTATGACAAAGTTTACTTCAGATGAAGTTGGGAACCCAAGTTTATTTTATTTTTTAAGTAATTATTTTGCTCGGTAGCCATAGTTTTTGTAGTATTTATAAAGATAGTTTTACATTTTAGAGTAAGTGTTTTGATAAGAGTTTAACGTAATTTTCAACAAGTAGTACAAATAACTACTTTTACGAAAATCATTAAATTAATTGTCTTGAAATTGGTATTGTTTGAAATTAATTTTTTTTTTAAGGTTGACCTGTCCAAATTTAAAGTTTTCCCATATATATTTATATATGTACCAAATATAAAGTTATCATTAAAAGTCAAAATACCTAAAATTACGACTAAATCAAAAATGTATATATATATATATATATATATATATATATATATATATATATATATATATATATATATATATATATATATATATATATATATATATATATATATATATATATAGAGAGAGAGAGAGAGAGAGAGAGAGAGAGAGAGAGAGAGAGAACATGATGGAATGACAAAGTATTTTGCCCGCTAACCAGAGCAAAATTAGGAGTCAATTTCTTTAAGGGTCAGGCAGGCTGGATAATTGACATTTTTGATTTTGCTGAAATTTTCAGGATATGTCCCTTATTTAAAAACACTAAACACGTGTTTTTTTAATTTTTGCAAAAAAAAAATAATTCTTAAAGATTGTTTGAGGTCTAAGTTGGACTTGGATCGTTTTTTCAAGAAAATGTACCGATTTACATAGGCCAATACTTTTTACTTTAAGAGTGAACCGTGGCACTGGCAATTATTTTGTGTTCTAACTACATCCTCGATTTCTGTTAGTACGTAATTAGTTGTGGTTGACTCCTTTCGCAAAGGTCAGGGGTCACTCAAAGTTCTACGAAAAGAAGTTTTTTTCTGCAACTTTGATCGTAGAAATCTTCTTGCGCCAACAGTGAGTCACAGTAGTACATATTTCAGTAAATATATACCATAGAGTAGTATCCAAAAAGAGAAAGATTTGTGTCGCTGACATTTGGCGCACCGAAATATTTGACTTTGGAAATGCAGAAATCACAAAATTGCATGACTTTCAAGGTCATTAATTGCTTGCGCCAAGAGTCAGCAGATATGAAACTACCTGGAGAAGAAGCGTTTCTTGTAAATGTTTCAAATTTTACATAATTTGACTCTAAACTTGGCTCAAAGAGTGTTTTTCGCCACTTGTGAAAAAATGCCAATTACCTGTTTTTAAGCATTTATTACTATTATTTGTAACAATATTATAATATATTTTCGTAAACTAACTAAAATGGTAACAAAACACAACGTAAACTAGGAACCAAATTGAAAATTAGGTCCATAAACTACGCAGTATGCAACAAAAACTCTTTCTCCTAAGTTAAATAAATACCAGTGTGAATGAAAAGTAAAATAAGAAATAATAACATTAAATAGTACGAATGGCAGACTACTGCACGCACGTGTTTCGGTGTAACAAGGAACGCCTTTTTCAAATCAAACGAAATCAGCTTATGGATGAAAGGGATCCGACAAAAGACTTATTTTTCTTGAAAAAACGAATAAAGTTCAACTTTGACCTCCAAAAACTTTACGATTTTTTTTTTTGAAGAAATAAAAAAAACACGTGTTTAGTAGTTTTAAATAAGGACATATCCTAAAAATTTCTGCAAAATCAAAAATGTCAACTATCCAGCTTGCCTGATCCTTCAAAAAACTGGCTCATAAAAGAATTTCAATTATGAAAAACTGCAGAAAAGCTCTCACAGATAGATATGTGCAAATGTAAGAGCATGCACAAACAAAAAATACTCAAAAAACTTTAATAATTCATAAAACATGAACTAAGTGAAAAATAATAATGGAAAGTGAAATGTCTTCTCGTCAAAAAGCAGGAGCAGTGGTTATATTAATAAACTTGCAGGTCCCTAACGAAGTCGGTTGAATCTAAGACAGCAAATAAGACTTATACTTTCTCGTAATAAGGAAAACTGAAAAATGATAATGAAAACGTAAACGTATTTAAACGTGTACAGTTCCTAATGCATTGTACCCAGGACCGTATACAAGGGAGGGGGGTTCTTAGTGTTCACCCCCCCCCCCTCCCGCAAAGTTCGGTTTGGCATTTTGATGTTCGTTTATATTTAAAAATTTCCAAAAAAAATTGTTCCAAAACTCAAATGTATTTCATACGTATACTAATTGCATAAAACGCTTTTTTAAACCCTCCCCGACATTATCTTCCGGTTACTGCCCTAATTGTACAGACGCAAATATACAAGTATATATATATATATATATACATATATATATATATATATATATATATATATATATATATATATATATATATATATATATATATATATATATATAAGGGTGGTCCTTATTTATATGGAAATTTTTTTTTTTTTTTTGGAATTCAGCAAGTGACGCCCCCTAGTTTTGTGACACTATAATAAAAAGTAACGTGTGCAAAATTTGAACTCGATCGGTCAGTAATAACACGTGCCCCTGGGCCGTTGAACTTTAACACTTTTGATAATTTTCTCACAAATCTTCGTGTATTTACTTCACACCCAGTACATCGTTTCTCCTAGGTTTGCAAAATAATTTTACAGTGAGGTAGCACTAAAATTAATCTTTTTAATTACTTTATATCATCTAAAGATTTTATGTTGAATAAGAATGAAATAATGCTTTAGAAACTTTCCTTAATCGTACGCTTTGCTCAATGTATCTCGATAAGTGTGTATTTTTTTCCGATAGTCTTGGACGGTCTGTAAAATAAATTGCTTTGTGACTCATATTTGGTAAATTAGTTGTGAAATTCTTTGATTAATTAATATTGTGCTCCTCTTTCAGTTGTATCATTCACAATTTTCATTATTTTACAATCTCTCCTCCCTTTAAATAGCTTCCTTCATTTTGCTGTGAATCAGGATCAAATAGGAAAAAATCTTCTAGTATTTGTAACTTATCAAACAGTTTTATTGACTCGTAATTGATTCTATGAAGAAGAAGATCTTTACCAAGAAAGTATTCCAAATCATCTACTGTTATCTGAAATTTGTTAAACAGTCATCAGACACGTCTTCCTTTTCACAAGTATTTTTTGGACTAGTCTTTTCCTATCTTCAAAGTTAATTCCTTCATCCAATACGGACAAAGCTACTAGTTTATCCTCTAAATACCATAAGTGATTTATGAATTATTCAATCACTGCTTCTGCTGCATGTTTGTCGTCATTTTGTACGCTGCTAGTTTTTCAGACATATTATATTATTCAAAGGATCCTCAATTGAGTTGCTGCGAAAAACCATATCTTCATACAGCATTTAATCGTAAAACAGCTTTGTAAAACAGCATTGAAGGGCTTTCTTTTCATGTAAGGTCAATTTAAATTGTTTCTTTAACATATAAATTTTCAAACAATAAATTCCTTTTGCCACCCATCTGGCTCAGGGATAAGCTCTAGGCTGCCGAAAACATATCCCTGTTGGAGGAAATTCACCAGGAAATATTATTAGAAGTTATGAGAATTCTCTGTAATCTTTCTCAATTCCGCTTTTTACGAACAATAATATGTAATCAACTTCGTCTTTTGGAATTTAAGTGGTATGTGTACTTAATTGAAATGTTATAAGTTCTAAATGATGGAGATATTTCCACAACATTTTGAAGCGCTTAAATAATTGAATATCTGATCTAGAACTAAGAAAGGCAAGAAGTTCTTTAAAGACACTCTGCAGTACGATTTCAAGTGAGTGATGATCGCAATCCAAACGTAATACATCACCGTTCAGTTTTTGCTCTAACAAATTGCATGCACATTTTATACGGTTGGTATTGCAAGTCGTAGTATCAAACACTACAGCTAGAACAGTTAGCAATAAAGACCTATCATCTAAGATATCATATACAACTGAAGAAATATCTAAGGCATTCCGAGTAGCTGTTCAATATTAGGACCTGAAGCTATCACGGTAATCCTGTCAGCGTTCTTTTTCCAGTTATATCTGGATGTAGCTTTGTATCCCAGTGACTAACTACAAAATCGAAATTTAAATTCATGAAATTTAATTTTAGCTCTCGAAGATTTTATTTTGCTCTCTTAAGGAATGTACGATTGATCACCAGGTCATTTGGATTTAAATTTACTGCATCTACATAGGGTGTAAATAAATGAACAACATCTTGATCCCTAATATGGCATTTGTCTAACAGTGATCGAAAGGCGAGCAGATATCAATAGTTGTCAAGCTTTTTTGCATTGTGGTAAACCAGATGTAGAAAACAAAAGTTCAACAGGTTAGGATAGATACCCATATCGGTTTCTAAATCTTGTGAATCGCAAGAATTTGATGATATAATAAAGGACTATGTACTGAAAAAGAAGAAAATTAATTTAAAGTATAGATTTCTACATTGTTCCGATCCGGATTTTTTTTTTTTTTTTAATTTATATTTTAGCTGTGGAAAATACAGTATATTTTTATGTTAGGAGTAATCGAGTATTTTTCGAAATTATATTTTAAAAATTTCAAATTGCATAAGCATTTAGGTATGTTTATAACTAAAGAACAGCGAATTAAAATATAATTGCAATTACTTATATTTATAGCATTATTATATTATAGCAGCTTATATTTACTTGCGACTCTATTTGCCGCACCTATTACATATACTGGGAATTTTGTAAATCAACACCCCCAAAGCCTGGAGGAGGCAATTTGTTGTTGTGAAAGGTCGTTCATTAATGGCCTATAGAATCCCTTGTGTCCATCTTGATGGGAAGAAACGTTCCCCTGCCGCTTGGTTGAAACAAGCGCAAAGCGCAGAAGAGCGGTACGCTTGACCCAAGGCCATTGGTGTACATTTTATTCTCTGTAACATATTAAATTTTACAGAATGAAAGTGAGAGAATGGTCGGTCTGGAAGTAGCAGCACCTATTGAGGTTCAAAATTACTCTAAATATGAAACGTTAGAATATTTTTACATAAAAATGAGAAAATCCGCAATTTTTTCTTCGAAACTCAAAGAAGAGGGCCCTAGGGGCACGTGTTAATATTCATGGATTGACTTTAAATTTTGCAAGGATCATTTATTTGTACAATGGCACAAATTGAGGGGGCGTCGCGTAAAATATCTGCAACTTCAAAAATAAGGACCACCCTAATATATATATATATATATATATATATATATATATATATATATATATATATATATATATATATATATATATATATATATATATATATATATAACATGAGATACATTTCAAATAAAACTGAAAGAATAAACACAAAAGTGCACCGTAATGTCAGCGCAAAGTTGCTAGAAACAAAAACATACATACATACAACAAACATATCCAATAAAAAACAAGCAATATAAAATGGAACTTGCAAAAAGCAAGAATACGGAAATCAGACAGCAAATAGCAAAAAACCATTCCCTTACTTCACAAGGCCCTCGGCAGCAATTTCAATCGGACAGTTTGAATCATTGCTGGGTAACACGAGAAAAAAAAATGCCACGGCACTTTACTTCAATGTTGAAGTCCGTGGAACAGTACGTTTTGTGTAGGCAAAACGTTTAACAAGAACCTATACTTACCGTGAAATTTTGGCAGCGAATGGGTCACATGCAATGTCACGTCCAGCCATATAGTGAAATGGTGCCAACAGTTTGAAGATGGTCGCACATAGTCGATGAGGAAAGGCAAGAAAGGCTAACAACGGTGAGCACATCGGGCATGGTGCAACGGGTGGAGGGCATTATTCTCAGAAATCACAGAATTGCTGAGAATATCGCAGAGTTGCCACAGCATCGCACACATTGCACAGGAGTTGGTAATATCTGGTTATAATGCGCATTTTATTGTCCGTCACCAGTTATCGCAAATTTGTGTTCACGATGGGTTCATGGCTATTTGACTTCCGAACACAAAGGAGCAAGGTTTGCAGCTTCTTTGCTATTTTTTGAACGTTATTCTGCGGAAGTCAATGATTTCTTCAGCAGCATCATTACGGGTGATGAGACATGAGTGCATCCTTAGAGCAGGAATTAAAATGGGGGGAGCAAGTCCAATCATTGGCTTAGCTAAAGCTGACCCAAAGATTCCAAATCACGTGATTCAATGACGACGAATGGCTGGCAGGTGTTGCGTGAAACGAGAGAACGAAACCTAATTTATTCCAATGTTTTGCTTTAAAATCTGTCACGTGACTTGGGGTCTTTGTTTCATGAATAAAAGTCTTCACTCACTCCATTTTATCTCTTCTCAATGGGTGCATCACTTCACTGTAGAAAAGAAGCAACTGTCGATGGAATGGAAACACACATCATCGTCAGTGAGAAAAAAATCCAAATTCTCCCCTTTCTCGCATTGTTCTAAGTTACGCAAAGAGAAGGATTACTTTCGCTCACGTGATTAATTCAATTTAATTGGCTTCTATTTACACCCAAACCTGTTTTTGTGCGTTTTTTTTTTTTTTTTTTTTTTTTTTTTGGTGCGGTATATGAAAATTACAGTCAGATTGGACTCTAATTGCGAAATTTTTTCTTCAAGTGACGACAGGGACATCCCGATGGGAAGTCACTGACCTCCCAAAAAATTCCTTATACGGAAAATATTTCCGACTATTCGGCAAAATTATCATCACATGGTTTATTTTGATTTTGTTTAAAGATTACATTTTGGGTTATTTTCTACGTGAGACTTTTTTAATGCGGTCCCTATCCACCGCATAAAAAAAAAAAAAAAAAAAAAAAAAAACATTTTTTTACTGGATTTGCAAAAACAACTACTTGTGAAGTTTCGAACAATTTTTTATAAGATTTTTTTTTAAGCGATCCCTATCTACTGCATAAAAACAGTTTTGGGTGTAATCAATATTTCTATGTTACAGATAACCATTCAGGACTTTTAGAATTTTCTTCGATTTCAGGCCAACGCTTTCAATAACACTCAAGTAATATGAGTGGACAAGTTAGAAATAGGGAAATTGTAGATCAAATTTAACTTCAATTGCTCCAAATTTTATTAATTTATTTAGCTATTAATTTATTTAGTTTTGCTTGTTTGTTTTATTTTGTTTTATTTATTTATTTATTCTTAGTTTTATTTTGTTTTACTTATTTATTTATTCCTTTATTTTATTTTATTTCTTAATATATTCTCTTATTTTATTTTACTTTACAATTTTTTTTCTTTAATTATAATGCAGTTAAAATTAGAGAAATTATTATTTTCCAGAACTTTATTAAAATTCCGCGTTTAATTTTCGCATCAACATATGAACTTTTTGCCCACACTTCCGCATCCATCTTTTTCTTTTACTCTAACCAAATGGGCCTGGCTCATTCAATATTGCTTTCCACAATCAAGTTATTTCCATACCCCAAACGGAGATTCGACTGAAATGTTCTGTAAGGAATCCGGGAAACGGAATGCATATCTCTCTCTCTCTCTGCCGCTTCCACTCCCATTTCCCCAGTTAAGGTTCCGGATAAGAATGTTCTTTTGAGGTTAGAATTTAAATGAAACATTCGGTTTCTACGAGGAAGCCGTTTTAATTAAAACCGAAAAGTTTTTAGATGTGAATAGTATTATGTTACTTTTCCTTTCCATGCTAAAAGAGAACGTCGGCCTTAACTGGTAATTTTGATTAAATGCATTCCTGTATCCTTTCTTTAATATCCAAAGTACAGGCTAAGCTCTAGGGTGGGTTGATTTTAATTTTTTTTTTAATAAAATATCTGTGGGGGAAAAGATGTGTACTAGTATCAAATGCTTATAAAATTTTATTTTGTAACATAAATGCATTTATATTCCCCGATAGCCCCTTGAAGTTTTGCAAAATACGTAAAAGTACAGAATTTTGGTTTTTGTTTTTCAAATTGTTAGGTATGAGTTCTATTATTAACCATTAGTGAAAATAGTTGCCAATTCTTTGTTCATTGAACAAAATCTGATAGAGTATGATTTTTCAGGCCTCTGGCAAGCCATTGAATAAGTCTCGCCAAGTATGTGATATAATTTTTATTTTAAAAAAATATGTATATTGTTTTAGTCACCTACAGCGAAAGTATTTGTAAGGCTTTATGCTCATGAAAAATATATTATGATGTCTTATAATTTTATGTTCTTCCAATAATAGGGGGTATATATTGAAATGGAATAAAACAAGCTGTGGTAGAGGCATAAATATTTCATATATATATATAAAGCCCATGCAAGCCTCTTGTTTATACCATTGCTAAATTATCTACCGCGGCATCTCACGGTGGCATGGATCCAGATGGTCCAATTTTCAAATACTCTGCTGCAAATAACTGGCTGGATTTAAACAATAAACTCGGTACTTCAAGAGCATCGGTTGATCGCAGCTTATTTGTACAGAACTGTGACTTCAGAAATCTTATGCAAGAAAAAGTATAGCTAGGTCAAATTGCTCGATATTTGTGGCCACTTCACTTCTTCTCTTCTATTTCCTCAAACTGTTCATGCAGAATATGCATCCTGGAATCCGCTGTAAGGCACGTAGCCCCGTCCTGCTTGCACATTCTATTCTCTATATCGGTGTTGTCCATATCGTTCAGTTTGGACCAAAAGAAATCGGTTGTCATTGTTCTTCAGCGCTCACTGTTGATGGTGATGGCCACACCAACTTCTTTTTCAAAGTAGTACGGAAGAACGATGCCTCGGGTTCAAAATCCGCACCAAACAGCAACTTTTTGTTGATTCATTGTCACCTGTTGAATCTCGTGTCGTTTAGCGTCATTTTATGTACGGCAGTGAAAGACTACCGCATTTGCAAAAGAAATCGGTTGTCATCATTTTTCAGCACTCACTGTTGATGGTGATGGCCGACCAATGATGCCTCGAGCCCAAAATCCACACCAAAAAGCAACTCTTTGTTGATTCGTTATCACCTGGTGAACCTCGTGTCATTTAGTGACATTTCATATACGGCAGTGAAAGACCACCGCATTTGCCGTAAAATGGGCGAAAGGCACGCAACGTTTGCACAAACGAATACTCATTTTGATAATTCAGTTTTATCACTTAAACATGCTGCTCAATCGTGTAACTTGCCATGGTGATTTGGCAAGAGTCCTAGAACAAAAAACAGCAGGTTAGACTGGCGTCACCAAAACAACAAAACCGCCACAGGCCGACAACATCCAACCGCCCTAACTGAAAGACCCCTTATTAAAAGCTCTCCACCGGGCCAGAGAAATTCGCATTATTTGTACTACGTCGGTATTTCAACATTATGGAACAAAAACTTTATTTAACGTATTTTTGAACATTAAAGTTATATTATTTTTTTCGGTAATAACAATACAGCCTTTACCAATGTGTTCCTCGTTGTTTTAAGTCACATGTTTCTTCATAACAACCGAGACAAACTTAAAAGGATAAACATATATATTTTTGTGTGTATTAATTTGTTCTAAGCACATGGAAGATTTTTTTTTTTTTTTTTTTTTTAATGTTTTCCGGAGGAACAACAATAAAATACTTGTTCTATAAATCAGAAGAAGGAAGGGTAGAGTGCAAAATGGACAATCTCATTTGAAAAACCATAATATTCAAGGAACTCAGCAGCAGTTTCAGTCGTTTTCTGTAAAAGAATTAATTAAAATCTGGACACTTTCCAATACCCAAGCATGTCATTTTCTTTTTCACACAATATATTGTTTTGATTCGACTGTAAACAAAATACGAATACAAATCTATCAATGAAATAACTTTTCTCTTCAAAAGAGTCGTCTTCTAAAGCGGAAACCTTGCTAATGCTTCTCCCTCTTCGTGAACCGTTAAAAGTATGAATTTTTTTTCGGACCAGTGATTTTTTTTATTCGTTTTAACATTTGATTCGGGGACCACTGTTTGAAAAAAATCGCTGTTGTACATCATTGACCTCTTTTAGTTTTTTTTTTTTTTTGAAGTGTTGTTTAGTGTCCTCTATAAGTGACTGAAAAGGCATAAACAGTACTGGCTTGGGAAGGTAAAGATCAGTATAGGCAAAATTATCTTGCTTCATTTTTGCATTTTTGCCATGCATTTTTAGCCTACTTTCCCAGTAAAAAACAGAAAAAGAAGAAAAAAGCATGAAAGAAGGCTTAATGCATCTTAAAAATATCGCGAAAAACAAAAAGAAGTCAAAAATTAATAAAATAATTAAATAAATATCGAAAAATTAAAAATTGGAAAGTAGGGTATTGAGATGGGGAAAAATGTCTGTCGGTCTGTCGATCTGTCTGTCTGTCCCCCCCCCCTAATAACTTTTGAATGCATAGTCCGATTCGAACAAACCTTTTTTTGTTCGAAAGATCTCGGCGAAGACATTTAATTCCCATATTTCACTTTTTGATTTGAACTTTTTTTTGTTTAATTTTGAACAGTTAAAAAAACTTAACATTAGCGCCTACGGGGAAATCCAAGCAATTCCGAACTGTGAGGCGAATTTGCTTCAAACAAACTTTGTAGGAAAAAGCTTTTGATGAAAAACTTGTATATGAATTATCTTTTTGATTTGAACAATTTTCCGTTCAATTTTGAACAGTTCAAATCCCTTAACATTAGCGCCTACGGGGAAACTGAAAGTCAATGTAGATTCCGTACTTGAGGGCGGATCTACTTCAAACAAATTTTGTTGGAAATAGCTCTTGACACCAAACTCCAGACTTCGACTCCTAGAATTTAGGGGCCCCTGATTCCGACTCTGACTCGTGTGCCCGACAATTAATCGGACTCCAACTCCCCGACTTCAAATCTGACTTCGTAGCTTTGGCAAACATTTATGCACGGAGGACAAATGACTGACTCCGATTCTTGGACATTCGACTCCGACTCTTTTATCCAAAAATAAGATTGACTCCGAATCCTCTGCTGTGTTTTTAACTGTGAAACAATTATTGTTGTTATGACTTGTTTTTATTTTCAAGCTGAAGTTTTAATTTAGGTATTCAGTTTTCGGCGAATAAATTCGAAGTCATTTATGTTAAAGATATGCGCAGACTTTTTTTTTTTTTTTTGACATTGAAAATTATGTCTTTAAGTTGACATTTTATTGTTTTTATTTATTTTGGTAAGTGCATTAATTCATTTAAAAAATTATTTTTCGAAACAGGGGAAAAAGATACGATTTTTTTTTTTTTGATATGATGTATTTATTTTAATGAAATTATTATTATTATTTTGTCGTTTGGAAAGCTGTTACAGATTTTTTTTAATGGAAAGAAGCGTATTAGCTGCTTTGTTTAAAAGGTGCTGCTGTTTTATTTGTTCGTTTTTTTTTTTTTTTTTTTAGAAAAGTAAGAAATATTTTATTCCTAAAAATCAGCTTAAAATACTTTAAAAATATGTTTGAAAAATTTGCGATTTTAGCTGTTTTTGAGAATATTGATCAGGTACTAAAAAGTTGTATGGGTATACGGGAAAGTAGGCTCGTTTAGTTCTAGACAGAACTTCTTGTTGTTTTAATAACCAAGCTTACTTATGTGGTTCTCACTGAAAATTAATCTTGAAAAAGATTTACAACATTTCCCTATAGTTCGCTTGGAATCCATAACGTGTTTCTTCAAATGTCTCAAAAACTCTTTTCTGTAGATACTGCCCTTCACCCACCCACGACAGAACAAATCTTACTTCTTAACAAACGTCTCACAACGATGCACAAAATAGCTTTTCTTCAAACATCACAAGAACAAGACTTTTTATATTATGGCATTAACTATATGTTGCGCTAAAATCTACTGATTCTTGATGTTTTGACTCATTGTACCACATAAGAAAATTTACTTCGTGTCCCATGGATTAAATCCACCATTAAAAATTTCTAAACTCATTTAACCATTTATTTACAACAAAGAGATTTGACTAACGATCAAGAGGTTTTATTTCAAAATTGAAACAACTCACATTGTTTTCAGTAAGTTTTTTTTTCCAAGCTCGGCATCAGAAACTATTATTGATTCGCAAAATACAACGATTGCTTTTTATCTACCGAAATGCAATTTGCTCCAAAAGTGACATTTCTTTGAGAAAAAGAAAAATACAGTTCCCTTTAAAAGCATTTTTCCGAAAAGTTCCCGCGGCGATCTAAGAAAAATAACTTTAAATAAAGCGTTAGTCTCAATTGAGTGTTAATCAAGACGTCAAATAGAAACTTCAGTTAGAAAGTTCTCTTCACAGATGAGTTAGTTTGTACATTTAAAGTTTTTTTCTGCTTAGAAGTTCATGGAATTCAGGCATCACAAGAAGCAATCAATATACTGCAGCAGTCATTTGATCGAAGCTTCATTGGTCATGAATATGTCATTAAACGTCGCGATGATTCAGTCATTTGGCGATAAAATATATTTGGCGGTAGTTTGTTGTTTTCTTGTGAATCTTTCAAACTCTTATAGTTTTAGCGAAATATTTTATCATCAAAAGGGCCCGTTTTTGTCAGTACATCTTTACTATTAAAATACGTGCAAGTCTATGTGTTGGTGTGTCTGTAACCTTATCTCCTCTGAAAATGTCAATGTCTACCAGGTCATTACTAGTCCCGTTGGATGCAGGACACATCCATGGAAAGCCGCTCCCTCTTTCCTCACCCCTCTAAACCCTAAAGAGCCGAAGATATGAATTCATAAAAATAGTCTACAGGACACAGTATAAACTCTGCACTGCTACATTGCAAAAAAGTCAGGAAATCTTTTAGATAAATATTACTGTAAACTGGAGTTAATGAAACGAAAAAATTTCCCAGTACACTTTACCGGAAAAAAAAAGCGATTAAAGCACAGATTGGTACATCACGTGACTTATGGTGCAAAGTGTATAATTCCTCACTTCCGCTCATTCCGAAATTCCATTCAGTCAAGGGACTAGAACTCCATGTTGCATGCAATGAGAAGGCTGGTTCGAATCCCACTAGTACAGCGTTCTCGTTTCTTCTACCGTAAAATTGTGCAGTATAATTGAACTTTAAGATAAAAAGTACTGTCAACAGGGAAGCCAGTAAATTTTACAGCAAAAGTTTCTACAGTGTAGAAAATTCGTACACTGAATATCACATCTCCTGCAGTTTACTCGAAACCCATGGGTCACAGAGATTCAGATTTTAGGAGATTTTTTTTTTTTATGAACTCCGAGCTAGGAAGTCGGCGGTTCAAAATTTATGTTGAAGCTGATCTAAACGTCAACAGAGCGTATCATGCACTCACGACCGATATTCGTCAATTTCCTGAGAAATAAACTAGCTAAAGCAAAAACCGTGTGTGTGTGGTTTTTTTTTTTTTTTTTTTTTTTTTCATTTGAAAAAAAAAACTTGTGGTGCATGACTACATTTTTTTTAATCATCAGTATTGTTCCTTTACTGGCGTGTAAAAAAATTATATTTAGCTGCTTTTGAATCAAATCGCTCGTATTTTATTCTTATTCTATAATTTTCCGCTCAATTATAATTATTGCTATGTACTAGCCCATACAATCAAAAAAGTAAGGCTATTAAGCAGTTGATTACATTGATGTATTTGATGTTACCATTACAATCTTGCATTGGCAATATAGTAAAAGTATGGATTCTAGTGGTTTTGAAGTTTTTGGCAGCGTTTTCCCACCAGATTGAGAGGAATCCGTTCCAAATTGCCGTAAGGCGTAATAGTAGAGACAAAAAAACATCAAATTATTTTAAAAAATAAAACGCTTTTGAAAATTCATGGATTAAGCAGGATTTACAACTTAACGCTTCACATATTGAACCGTTAAAGTCAAAAGTTGCTCAACGCTCAGTGGAGCATCCGCAAATGTAAAGACGGATTCGAATTTTTCTGAGACATCAAACCGCAAATGAAAACCACCCACCCAACACCCATTTGGATTCCAAACAATGCAATAGAACGGGCAACTCGTTCCACGAGAAAAAACAAATAAATGGCGTGGAAGAAAGTAAGGAAAAGCAAATTTATTCCTTGAATGGCCGGAATTCTCTTTATTTACCCTGTTGATTTACACCTCTCGAAGAACATTATCTTTCAGTGCTGAATACCTCCATTTATATCTTCTGTGACTTACTTTTCTTTTTCGGTACTTGCCTTTAAGACAGTTCGTCCTAGACCAGTGATTCTTGACCTGCAGTCCGCGAGAAGATTTTATGTGGTCAGGGGTGCCCCAACGGGAGGTCACCGTGACTTCCCAAAAATGTCCTTATACGACAAATTTTGTCAGACGATTTGGTAAAATCATCACCATTTAGATGAAAGTTGTAGTTTCATAAGGTGATATTGTCATCATTCGGTGAAATTTGGAGTTCCATTCCACAAAATTATCATCATTCGGCAAAAATTGGAGTTCTAGTCGGCAAAATGTTTAATTTCATTCAGCAAAATTTTGATTTTCATTCAGCGAAATTTTGAATTTAATTTGGCAAAATTTGGAGTTTCATTCGGCGAAATTTTAAATTTCATTCGGCGAAATTTTAAATTTCATTCGGAGAAATTTTAAATTTCATTCGGAGAAATTTTAAATTTCATTCGGAGAAATTTTAAATTTCATTCGGAAAAATTTGAGGTTTATTCGGCGAAGTTTTGAATTTCATTCAGTGAAATTTGGAGTTCCATTCGACAAAATTATCATCATTCGGAAAATTTTGGTTTTTTATTCAGCAAATTGATAATTTCCGCCTTCGCAAAAATTTAAGTTTAGGGTGCCCCTGAAAGTGGTCTGCGAATAGCTAGTGAATATTAATCTATGGTTGGTTGTGGTAAATGGAACCCTTTTTGTAAACAGTTCGTTTTCGAAACCTTATGCAAAAGTTTTAAAACAAAAAAAAATTTTCAAACATTGCCTTTTTTTGTCTTGGACATTATTAATAAACAAAAGTTCATTATTGTTTTCTAAAATAATGCTTTAAATATTCTTAAGGATTATACACTGCTCAAAACAATAAGGGGAGCACTGAGCAATCACACAAAAGTGAAGAAACTGTTGTGAGGCCTTGTACTGCCTTGCAAAGGCATAAAATGGAGTATACATGTGTAGTAAGATGTAATACAGAAAAAACGATGCAGAAAACATTTGGCTGGGAACTTTACTTCTGTGGGACAGTGAAACGAACATGAAATTACGTCTCAACATCGTCTGCTACAATTCTTTGTGTTTGCCTCGATTCCAGTCCCCCAATAAAATGTCAAGCTTTGGAATCCGGTAAATTACAGAGTAGTAGCATTTTACCATCAAAAAAAAAAGTTCACATAGGGGCACATATGTGTACCGAATTTCGTTCGATTTCATGCAGTAGTTTTTGCTGTAGAGCAGCCACAAAAAACTGGTTATACACATACGTGACACACACACGGACGCACAGACATTTTCAAAAAATAGTCGAAGTGGACTTAAAACACCTCAAAACGTTCGAATCATTCGAAATTCGAAAATTTTCACGAATCCAATACTTTCTTCTATATATTGGATATAGAAGAAAGTAAAAATGAACGGTTGAATTTTACCGCTCAGTCGGTGAAAAAATGGGCTTCTGTCAAATCACGATTTCTGCACTTGCATCCTTTTTCTGCTTTTCGACGACAGAAACGTTGATTTGCTTCAAAAGTTTAATTCACATGTTCTCGAAAAATATGGAGGCTTTATTGGAAATTAGTTTCCGGAATAATATTTTTCTCAATTTTGTTAAAACAATGTGTTTCCTTAATTTTTTTGAGCAGTGTATTTTAAAAAAAAAATCAGATGGGTGTCCCACTTACCCCATCCAATGGGGTAGGTGGGACACCCCCCTTTTGTTTGAATTCAAATCAAGCGCATCTAAATCATCTCTTTTCTTTTTCGCTTCAAACTTTAAATACCTTAAATCTGCACTTTATTTTGACCATTTTTGAAATTTGAAGTATGCAACAAAAACGAAGAGTTGATAAAACATCGACCTTGTATATTAAACAAGGACTCGCTGCATATGGCATACATACTGAATAATTTATTGTACAGTTTAATGAATAAATTAAATGCAAATATCTTTCCAACGGTCTTCAAGCTGTAGTTTTCTAATGCAAACTTGAAGTTGAACCATCCGCACTTAACACGGCAGAAACACTATTTCTAAGGAGGGGGGGGGGGGGAATGACATCATTGATTTTTTTTTTTTTTTTTTTCAACTTTTAAGATATTTCAGAATAAAATCTTTTACGCTCCGAATCGTCACGCTCCCCCAGAACCATTCGCCCGACTCTCCGAAGTTTTGGAGCGAAGCGTAAGAGGAAGCATCTTGTGATTCGAAAGCCAGACGTGCGCAGCTGTTGACAAGCTGAGATGAAAGTATTGATTTAAATTTTAAGCACGATATGGTTCTCTCAAATAACAAATACCAAAACTGTTCCTTTCCCGCCCTGCCGGTGCATGGAACATATGAAAAGCCCGGTCTTGCGTTAAAACTTGAACTCGGAAGGAGCGTTACTTGGGAAACACGAAAATTCCATTTTCTAAGAACATTTTGTGTGCGTGTAATGTCGAGCTATATGTATATTTTTTGTGTGGTTTTTTATGTTCAAGGAATTTCGTTTTTAATTTCACTGCTAGTTCGAGCGAGAAACCTAAATGTTCGCAGAAATCTGCCATTTAATAGAATGTTTTTGTTTTAACATTTGTTCTTTGAGGAATTTACGAGCATGTAAAATCATTAAGTCAAAACCTACCCCTCTTGCCATGCACAACTGGGCTTTTTTTTATGTCATTTACAGTTGAACAAAAGTGTCAAAGACTTGTCAATGGTTGTAAATAAATTAACTGACACACCCTCGTTCTTTTTCATTTGTTGTCATTAAGGATTCAGGGCGGTTAGTATAATCAACTTTTCAAAAGTGTCGTAAATCAAAGAAAAACAGAAAATTACATCATAGTTTTTCGAAAAATGTTTCTAATAAACAAAACTACGCAACAATATTTTTAAAATGCCTGCCGCCGGCTGCAACTACACATCGCAATCGGAGGAAAAATCTTTGAATTTCAATAACTATTTTTTGACTTAGAAGCTAACTATCTGCAGCGCCATCTATTGAAAAAAAATTGAAACTCTGGTGGATGAAACTTACGGCCGACCACATGAATTTTCTGAAAAAAAATTATTTTTTTATCATTAACCATTTTCCCGTTATAAATTTTTGAAAACAGTCATTTTCAGTACACCCTGTATACACTCTATAACAAAAAAAAAAATCAACGCACCAGGAAGGAGTTATCCGATTGACACGAAAATTGGTGGATAGGAAGACAATGTATAGAGTAGTAAATGATTAAAATCTCAGAACAATTGAATAATTTATGTCAGAGTTACAGTAACAAACTAAATATGGTGTTGACCCGCCTCTAGCTTGGATAGAAGCTGACGCACGGCGTGGCATAGATCAATAAAGCTAACGGATGGTGTCCTGTGGCATTTATTTCCAAATTCTCTCCAACTGTCGAACGAAGTCATCAACATCCCGTGCGAGGTGCAATCGCCTTCCCATCATATCCCAGACATAGTAGATGGCAGAGAGATCTGGCGATCTGGCAGGCCAAGGAAGTGTTTGACAAGCTTTCAGACAGTTCATAGCAACACGTGCCGTATGTGGTTTCGCATTGTCCTGCTGAAATATCAGCCGAGGGTATTGCAAAAGGAACGGTAGAAAAAAAAAAGGTCGTAGGATGCTGTCGAATTACCGCTCTGCAGTAAGTGTACATCTAATTACGACCAAAGGGATCCAGCTATCAAAGGAAATGCACCCCAGACCATAATGCCTTGTTGAGGGCCAGTGTGGAGTGCAATAGTGAGAGCAGGATCCCCCCTCTGTCCTGGGTGTCTCCAAACACGTCTTCGATGATCGTCATGGCACGGTTGGAAGCGGGATTCGGAGCTAAAGACTATACGTCCCCAGTTGGCATCATTCCAACTTGATCGAGACATGCACCACTGTAATCTGGCTCGACAGTGTGCAGGCGTCAGTGGCAGGTGGCGTAACGGTCGGCGCGAGCGTAGATTTTGCTGTCTCAATCGTCTGTAAATGTTCATGATGGACACTGGTGTTTGGGTTGAATGTCTGATGGTTGATAGAGATAAAGAAGTTGCTGTGACAGCTGATTGGACAATCACTCTGTCTTCACGATCTGTTGTGGTCCTAGGTCAACCCTTACCATCCTGACGCTAAACTCTGCCATTTTCCATCCATCCTTGCCAGTACCTTCGAATCACCGCATCACTAAACTCAAATGACGAGCGATTCTCCGGTTTTTCCGACCGGCCTCTTTCAATCCAATGATAAGACCTCTCTCAAACTCTGACAGTATCTCGTAATGTGCAAGAACTCTGCACCGAGGCATTTTTTAAGTTGTTAAAAGTTAATCTGGATCGCAACCAAACCAAGATTTTTAACAACCGTTGAAGAACTGCTCTTTATATACATCTGCTGGATGCGCAGTTCCGATGCGCAGAAGATCAAACTATTCATTCATTGGACACCAAATTTTAATCATTTACATGTATGATCAAAACACTCATGCATATGAAATTTCAAAGGAATCGGATGATTGCTTCTTGGTGCGTCGATTTTTTTTTATAAAGTGTATAAATATATATATATATATATATATATATGTGTGTGTGTGTGTGTGTGTGTGCGTGTGTCTGTGTGTTGGCCATTTAAATTTTATGACTAAAAGGTCATTTTTTCCGCTGAAAGAAGCTTAAGTTGGAAAATAATTATCTTCTGCCGCAAATAATGAAGTCAGCCGGTCACAAGATTTTTATTCAATCTCCCATAGAACTAAAAGCTCTATA
The DNA here is from genome assembly GCF_026930045.1 of Uloborus diversus. NCBI lineage: Eukaryota > Metazoa > Arthropoda > Arachnida > Araneae > Uloboridae > Uloborus > Uloborus diversus. The sequence continues at coordinate 172,772,842 of NC_072735.1, read as the reverse complement.
TTTTCGGATAAAAACTGTCAAGTTTTCATCAATTTTACAGCAAGGAAGCACTTGAGTAAATACGCCTTCGGAAAAATAAAACTGTTCCATTTTAACCGTGTCAAATTCCCTTGTTTAGAAAGATGGAGGAAAACTCTTTTATAATTATTCCCTGCTTGCCTGTCTCCAGACAAAACAGCAGCTGAGATTCCATTATTATTATTTGCTTGCAGAAGATAATAAATTGACACATCTGTCATTTGGGATATGTCGTTAATCAATTATTAAGACAAGTTTCCTCAGAGCTTTGAAATCTTCTGCTCAGATATGCGCTTCTCTGGAAGAGTATGAATCTGGATCGTCGACGGTCTTGTTTCTTTGGCACAACCGTTTAGCGTTATAAGGAAAATATGAGACAGTTGGGAACGAGCATTTTGTCTTTTTCCTTTTTGTCTGGTTAAAGCAAATTTTTTGATTCGCATTCAGAGATTAAATTGGGCATTTTGTCGGATACAAACTTTAGGCAAAACTAGTACACACTTTGATTGCTTGGATTTTATTTTGCAAATTTATAACTCAATGCGTATGCTTTCTGGTGATTCTTTTAAAACCACATTTGGGCCATTCGGAATATAAGGAAAAAATTTTTGTCGCGATAATTTCACCAAATTAAGTTCTTTTTTTTTTTTTAATAAGAAGACTAATCGGCATTAATTTTCTCATCTACATCTTTTTAATCAATCTTTCATCAAACTAAAAGTTCTATCATTTCGGAAGAAAATTGCCTGCTTTTCAACAATTATAAAACAAGGAAGCGAACAAGCAAATAACACCTTAATAAAAATGAAACTGTTTCATTTATCCGTATTCAGTTCTTATGTAGCGCATTTAAACTACAGTTTCACTCGGTCCAAACGAAATGCGAAAGATTCCTGAATACTAACCCATTTGAAGAAAGATGGTAATGGGAGGACAAGTGATTACACCAAAAAGGGAAATGTAGACTATTGAAGCGGACTGATTTGACAAAAGGTAAACATGTCAATGGGCTTTGTTGTCTAAACCAAAAGGTTCAACATATGTTTCCCAATACAGGCTGAGCTTTCTGCAATGACAAAATTGCTGAAAAAAAATTGGAGTTTTCAATTGCGAAAATTTTTGGAGAAGAAATCAAAAGTTTTGTTTATTTTAAACAAAATTTTCATTTTCATCTACACAATATGCGTAACATTTTTCACGTAATTAAATAGTAGACAAAGATTAATTAACAAAATTTTCACTCTTGCTGAGACTTCTTGTTAACTTTAGTCCTATTAGAAGAGTTTAACTGTATTTATTTTGTTGCTTTTATTTCATACCTTAATCCAGTACCGAAATTCTTTTTGGTGATTTTTCCCTTAAGTAAAATATTTCACTTTGAATATCATTTGTTTCATTGTCACCAAAATCCATAAACTTACAACATTCAAGACGTTAAAAGCTTAAATTTTAATCTTACAAGACACAACCGAACTTTTCCCAAAATATCCCGATATACATAATCCTGTTCGCCCGTCATTGATATCTTTCATCGATTAATCGAATTGAAGAATGAATTCTCCGAAAACATTTCCCAATGCTTTAATTTTTCCTATTGGATTAATCCTGTCAGACTCCATTTGAATTAATTTCACTGTGTCATCCAATTTAGTGAGTCGGACAAAGATATTGCTGATTACTTCCCCAATTCTTTTGAGCTTTGGATAGAGTAACAGATATTTGTCAATGTTAACGAAATTGTCGAAACTTAGTCATCGAAAAGAACTCGATAATTACGATGTTGTTATCATCACATTTCGGTGTATTCTTCAAATTTATTATCCAACGAAAGTAAATTAATTTAAAATAAATTTCGCAGTGTAGCATTAGTATTAGATTTTAGAGCATACGTTGAATAATAACTTTTTATAAGGATCTTTTATTCAAAAATGAATAAAAAGCAGATTCAAACTCAAGTGCAGCTAAAGTTTTTATTTCTTTTGTCAGTCCTGTTTAGCTGCTTGTTTTTGAAAGAATCAAGGTTGACGTTCTGAAGTTTTCCTGATTTTTTATTCCATGATTGAAAGGTTGAAAGGATTATTACGCTTTCTTAAGATGGTCGTGAAACAACGGAATGTACTGCATCAAACCGACAAAATTTTCTCTCTTATTCGCCAAAGGTTTCGATTCTTGGTCAAACAGTCAAACCTCCGGTCTTCAACAAATAAGAAGACTTCAATCTGCCAGTAAAGTAGGGTAAAAGTGCCAAATTTTGTCCCCCTTAACTGTTTGAAATATATTTTTGGATATTATATATATATATATATATATATATATATATATATATAACACCACCAACTAAGCCTGCATACGATACTTATGCTTAAATACGTAAAAAACCACTTGTTTTCCGTAAAAAAATTGTTTAAAAAATTTAACATTAATTGCAATTGTATTGTAATTAGACTCTATTTTCGTCTCTCTTTCAATACGCTTAGTAATATAGGTAACGATAGTAAAAGAGAAAAAAAAGATAGTAATACGAAATTGCATTTTTGTGCAAAATATTTCATTAACAATTCTATGATTGATTTTCCTACCCCCCCCCCCCCCAAATCCCCTCAAACAATCGTCACAAGTTCTTTTTTTTTATTACATTTCAGTACATTTCGTATTTCCGCGAAGTTCATTGATGGAAATGCACCTACATAAGGGTGGAACAAAATAAAGTTTTGAATTTTAAATTGCGATAGCGCGGAAAAGTTGCCTTTCAGTGTAAATAAAGTTGACAAAAAATTCATAAGACATTGACCTACATCTTGAGGTGCCACAAATTCGATCAAGACCGCTTCACGATCGATCTGAAAGTAGGATCAGCTGACGTAACTTTTATTTTCGAGGTAGACCGTGAAAAGCCAGGCAACGCAGCTAGCATAGAATAAGTTAATGCTATAACTCGTTACACGAAAAAAAAGCGACAGATGTTTTATGAGAGCAATTATTGTGCGAAACTTCATATATTTTAATTAAAACGCAATTACATTTCCAGAGCCAAGCAACTTCAGACTCTTGTTGCAACCGAACTGGAGTCTATCCCCTCAAATCATTTTACCTCGGCTTATGTACCTGGGTTTATTTTGAATTGACCTAAACCCGGACTTTCGACCAAATCCATGACCCGCAACGTCATGTCGTCAGATTTTTAGTGTTTTCCATTTCATTCGGGTGTCTCTCCAAATGAAAGACACTTTTTTAGTTGGTGTGTAGTTACACATTTCCAATATTGTAAGTCCAATATCTTTAGTTTCCTTTTTAATAGAAAAGTGCTAGAGAACTGCATAACTATCTTCGGAAATCTGATGGAATTTACTGTTTTATTTCTGACTACAGAAATAACTGGGTTTATCCAAAAAATCATAGATTTTTGAAAAAAGAAAAAATATGACCTATGCTTTTGTGTAATATTCCGTTCGGTTTCAAAACTTTGTGCCAGTGAAACCCCGCTTGGTTTCCGCCGTATTCGCTACCTCACCGTAATGCAACAAGACGGAGTGCTGTCTGCATTTTATGATGTTATTTGGAAGCAGTAGAAAAAACCAATATAGCTCGCGAGGAAGCGAATACATGAAAAATTCAGTGAGTCACCTTTTTTTTTTTTTCTGTCAGAAAATTTTGTAACCTTACGGTAAATTAACGATAATATTAATGTTGTTGAAACGTTTGAAACACAAAAACTGCAAACTTTTATGTAACTCCTTTTTGTGGGTTAAAAAAAGCATGTTTTCAAAGAAAAGATAATTTTGGATTTTTTTTTTTTTTTTTTTTTTTAGTTTTTTTCAATGTGTTGTTTCAAATGATCTCTCAAATCGTACACATTTGTTCGCAAATGTAGTTTTTTTGTAAGTTAGTTTCAGTTGTAAAGATATTAGTAGTAGGCAATAGTACCATTCTAGATATATATTCATTCTGTTTCAGCACTTTAAATATTGATATCCCTCTGAATAATTTCACACTGGTTGACACAGAAGTCATTGTTGCTATCACTGTTGTTGAAGCCTGTTGCTACGCGTCCGTCACAACATTGACACCTTTCCTACTCGTATTTAGGTCATACCAATGCAAAATATAATATTCCTTTTCGTGCAAGTACTTTTAATGACGGAATAATTGAAATCCAATCGGTAAAACTGAAGTCAGACCTTAGTTTTGTTATAATTGCCGACAATGAGGCCTAAGAGTTAAATATTGCAAGATACACATCAGAATACATTTTAAATATCTTGGTACTTTTATGGAACTGATTGAAACCTGAAAAGGTTTTGTACCCAAATCCATGGGGTCGTTACAGACATAATCAAATTTCCCTTTTTTAGCAAAAGCAAGTGAATTTGAAAAAAAAAAAATCAAGCTGTAATTACTTTTCAAAGCAATTTTTCATCCGCGCGCTTCAAACAATTGTTTATTATCTCCTATAAAGAGTGTATCATCTTCGCTTTTCTTTCATATTTGAAAAAAAAATTAACTCCAAATTATGGAGCATCGGCCCGGAACCTATGCACAAAAATCGATATTTGCTGGAACTTTCTCTGGCATCGCAAGTAAAAGCAACACCCTCCCCGCATCCTAGCCCCCCCCCCCCCTCCTTAATGATCCTTGGGGTTTTCGAACGGTCATTGATTCCGAAACGACTCCCGGGGTCCTGGCAGAACTTTTCATGATTCGAATGGGGCATTCTATTAGCTGTTGACGGGCTATTGAAGCTGCCAAATGACTCTGCAATGATTTAAGCTCCTGCACTTGATGGATTTTTGACGCTGCGAAATGTGAGCGAGAGAAGTTTTCCGCGAGGTGAAAAATACTTTACGATCAGGTTACAAACGATAAGACTTGGCATACGGCAGGGCAGTGCACATTTGATGTATGCTAGCTGTTGGTGTCTAGGTGTATTTACGGTTCCAAACTTTGTGTTTTCAGCATTACTGTTGATGTCAATGTAAAGAGATTGATTAAATTGTTTAGTCAGGGGTTTAAATGGGTGATTCCCACGGTCACGAGTGGGAAAATTTGACAAATTTTTTCTTATAATTTCCTACACAACTTGTTCCCGTTTAACCTGCAAGACCGCTATTTTCGCAACCATTATATGGGTGGGGAGAGGGGGTATTCGTTTGTATGGGTGATTCCATGCCCACGTGTGGAGAGGGGCGACCCGAAAGTAAACTTTTGAAAAAACGGAAATTCTCAATTTGCCGAATGGACCTCCAAATTTTGCCGAATGATGATAATTTTACAGAATAGAACTCAAAATTTTTCCGAATGAGGAAATTTTTGGCAGGTCACAGTGACCTCCAGGGACAATTTGGGCTAAATGTCCCTTATAATTTCATATGTATATGAATTAATAAGGGATGAAAGTTAAAAGGTTTTTTTCTTGGTGAAAGTACTCACACAATTCGTAAAATTTCTTTAAAAAAAGAAAATTTTTGAATTTCTTTTTTAATTGGTATTGTTTTAATGAAGTTTGCCTTTCACGTGTGTTTGGTCATCAGCCTTAGAGTTAATGATTCTGGGAGTATATCTTCCAAATTAGTTGGTGCAAATTTATTAACTATGAACTTTGTTTTTTCTTCTCTATTTTTTTTATTGTTAGTTTCAAAAAGAAACAGACAAGGGACCATTCCACAGAAAAATTAGACATTTTGTTCCATATGGAACAAGTGTATGTTTCGCGTCAAAAGTATTATTACAAAAAACATAATAGAAAAAGATTTTCTTCCATACAAAACACGTGAGATTTCGTTGACACTAAAATTGCTTATTTTACGCTTTAAAATTGAAATTTGTTGCCTTACGTCTGGGGCAAACTATCTGCTCTTCCTTGCAATGGACAAGCACAATATCCCTCCTTTTGTTACACAAGATGAATATTGTTAAGATTACGCTTTCAAAGTCATTGGCTACATTGACCTGAAATTGTATCATGAAGTATTATTTACTCGGCTAAATAGGGGTCGAATAGCTGTGACTCTTAAATTACTATGAAATATATATATAGTATCGCTTAAACACAGAACATTCTACCAACAAAATGAAAACAATACATTAGTAAAAGATATGAAGCGTCTACCTATAGGTAGAAGACAAGTTCAAAAGATCACAAGTAAATGAATTAAGAATATGAGACGTTTACAAAAAACTGGTAGCTACTGATCTTTGTGGCTCAAACTTATGGTACATCTATATATATAAAAATGAATGTTTGTCTGTATGTCATCCATGAACTCAAAAACTACCCGGCAGATTTGGCTGAAACTTTCACCGTGTGTTATTTTTGGTACTGGGAATGTTTATAGACCAGTTCGAAAAAAATCCGATTGATAGTTCCTTTTTTATTCCAATTTAAGTCACAATCCACTGGATAAATACGAATAAAATTATCGGCTGCAGAAATTAATTCGCTTGAAAATCTCATTGATAAGAAGTTAAATGTTGCCATTTTTCTTGAGTTTGAACAAATAAATTCTTTCTTTATTGTTTTATGGCTTTTCATGCAACGGGGGAATTTGAAACTTTTTCTATTTGATATTTTTAGCGATTGATTGATCTTGCAAACTGCGTGAATACAATATTTGAGTATAGTCACGGCTTCACTTGATACCTGGACCGATTATTTTGAAAATTGCTGTATATATGTATTTTTCCTTGGAGAAGGTGCATAATATGCTCATTGAAGCCACTCGCCACCAGGTGGCACTGCAGAGTAGCAACTTCTGCCCCGTTCAACCGATTGTCATGAAAATCAGTATAATGATGTATTTTTTTGTTGGCGTAGCAACGCGCGTCGGGTACAGCTAGTGTTTAATATATATTACTGGTGGCTAATTTGTAGTACAGTCTCTCTTTCTCCTCTCCCCCCCCCCCCTCTCTCTCTGTGTGTGAGTGTGTGTGTGAATGTGTGTGCGTTTTTGTGTGTGCACGTATATTTATGCGATACCTAGCCAAAGCTATTTCTCTATTACTCATGAAATTTGACTTATAAGTAATACTAAAAGTGTTGTAATGTACTTCGCACGAAGAGCTTTGAAATTTAAAGATACATTTTTAAAATGTTTCTTTGGAAAAGATTTCTCAAAAGAATTCCCAGTTGGATACGTTTTGGTAATTATTTAAAGAAAACTCAATGCAGATTAAGAAAAGATCAAGTAACTTGCCAATGTAGGGGAGGGTGGCCCGAATCGGGTAGGTCGCCTAAAGCGGGTAGGCCTTCGTATGCCCCTCATTTTGTGTAAGCGGCGATGCATACGTTCCGCAAAACCGTACAGCTTTAGACCAGTGTTGCAACTTTAGATCATTGAAGAAATCTGGTAGTATGTGCCATGTAGTGGTCGTTGGAGCAAAGCTAAAGTCTTTAAAGAAATTCAGTATGTTTGCAAGTGTTATCCAGCGAAGTTCATGTTGTTTATCCCAAACTCCAGTGTTATCATTCTCATGTCAGAATTCATTTGTGTTGAGAGGTTTTTTTTGAAATTTTTCCTTCAGCTCTCTAAGTCCCCTCCAAAACCTATATTTGCCGATTAAATTCTCCGAAGATAAGTTTATTACTTTACTATTAGATATCTAAGATGATTTAGCCTTATTGGCAAATATTGATGTTGCTTTGTTTACTTGTCGTTTTGAAGTAAACAAAATATTGGGAATTCGAGTTTAGACCACCCATTTTTACTGTCATTTGTTAATATTTTGCGAACAATTTTGTATTGCCTTGAGCAGTTTTTTAGTTTTCGGGTTTCCTTTGGTTTTAGCCATGAATCCAGGGAAAAGAAAGAAGATAAGCGGCCGCCTTTCCCTCAACTATTCGCCTGAACTGATGGAAAAGAGATCCAAGAAATGAGGAGCAATCAAATTTCACCAAGGAAGGCAAAATAGGGTAAGTTTTGGTGTTGAACTCATTCCCCCGATGTCATTCGGTACAAAAAAAAATGCGAGAACGAAGAAACCTACCCAATTGGGACAAAATTTGTATCAAGCCCCTGCAAAAAATACTAAACAAAAATGATCTTGTAAAAAAAAATTTAAATCCCGGAGTAGGTACCTACTAATTGCTTTTCATACTATTTAACGTTCATATTTATATATCTGAATAAAATATTTTATTTTTCATAATTGATTATTTTTAAGAAAACCTGAAATTAACTCAAAAAGTATTGAAAAAATTTAGAAATCGGAAAAAGTAAGTACAATTTTTTTTTCTTTTTTTTTGCAGTGTACGAGATTGAAACAGAATGATCTATGCATTGTAACTCCAGACCGGAGCTGTTTAACAAAGCATATCAAGAAAAATATGAGGTGGTTGTCACTAAAGTTGTCACCACCATGTGCAAACTTTATACCACTATACAAAAAATTCCCTCTCCCTTTGTGTGCAATTTAGATTTTTTTTTTTTTTTTGAAGCGTCACTCTACAGCAGAGATGCATGGTAGTATTCGGTTAAATTCTCAACCTTTTTTTGGCAAAAAATAAATAAAATATGAAGAAAAATACATATAAAGTGGTCTAAAGTTGTACGGTTTTACGATATATCGTAATTACCCGAACACCCTCGAGTTTTTATGAGTCCCATCGAAGCAGCAGTGATGCGATATGGCGCAACCAGGCTTAAAATTTAAAAAAAAATGATACATGTATTTTAAAAAAAAATTTAAAAACGAGGTTTTGTAACTTGTGATTAGTCGAAGACCAGATTTTTTTATTATTATTATTATTATCAATAATATTGAGTTATTCTGACACCGTCTACCTATAAACTACGATGGTCATTCCGTGTTTTTTAATTATTAATTTAAGATTATAATTATTGAAATAAAAAACGTGCTTTTGGGCAAAGCCGGTATAGGATTTAATCATGTATTTATTTATAATTTCTTGACACGTGAGCTGACATAGATTTTCTATTTCAATGGGACACGTAAAACTTTAAAGTTATTTTATATGATGGCAATTAATTAGTCTCTTAATTTAATCAGTCATTTCTTTATGTTTTACAAACAAATGTACCAACTTTAAATTGTATAAGGGTAAGTTTTTTTTATAAATATTTTTTTTATAATGGCAGGTAGCTAGTCAGCTTAATCATTTACAACTTGATATTTGATTGGCAAATGTACCAAATCACAATAGGTTAAGCTTACTCGCATTGGGCCATCTGGTAGGGCAAAGCGGGTTTCTCAAATGTTTGTAAAGTTTGATAATAAATAAATATTGGGTTTAAAATAATACAAAAATCACTTTTTATTTTGACGTTCAAGAACCCTGCTAGGAAATGAGAAAGAAATTGTTGCGATAAAAATCCAAAAAACTACAATTTTCGAGCGCTATTCGTTAATCTACCCGCTTTAGGCATCCCTCCCCTACTTTACAAACTTTTAAGAAATTTTTAAAGAAATGACGAGGTTTTTAGAAAAAACCTCATTATTAGAAAAAACCTCATCGGGAAAAAAACGCCGAAAAATTAACGTTTTTTTAACGGTTCTTGTTCTGATATGGTTCGGAAAATCTGATATATTTCAAACTTAAGAGAGATCATAATGGTTTCATTTTCTGTCTCATGTATCATTCGTGTATATATATCGTCATTCATGTATAGTTCAATAGTTTTTTTATTGAACAAATTTACTTGCTTTTTTTTTTTTTTTTTTTTTGAGAACAAACTCTGAATAAGATGAGACCAAGACATACACATAGATGGCTATCACGAATCACTGAGCTAAGCTAAGAGCAATTTATTTGTTGAAACTATGGTAAGGTTTAATTAGCCAGAATTTCCTATACCTGAAACTAGTCTTTATCTCCACAAAGTTTGCCGCGGTACACCTCTCCTAATTGCAAACTCCAAAAACTCAACATGTTTTGGAGCTTTCGGAGGTTCCTCCAAAAATTATCAAATAGCAAATATACTTGAGTGCGTTACTCGTAAACAATCCATGCCGTTTTCGCTGTTGTTCAGGATCTAACATTTTTTCGAGCATCAAAGAAAATTCTAATCGAAAGAAAAAATCACGTTGAGTAAAAATAGATCAGCACATTTTTATCTCAAAGAAAGCATCGTCAGCTGTTCGACGGTGCGCGAAAATCGGCTTACAGAGAAAAAACTAAGTAAACGAAAACAAGAAAATTTTTCCAGAAATAGGTACGAAAGTGCTCTATTGCACCTTAAATACCCAAATAAGAATCTTTGCCGAGTTTGCTTTGTTTACAAAGCAGTCAGAAGTTTTTGTTCGCATAAAAAGACGGAACACGACATAAAGTACTAAAATGTTGAATCATAATTCACTGATGCTTTATATAAATTTTTATGTGCGTATATGAGGTCTTTCGAAGGATTAACTCTGTTAAAGATCTTAGCACATATCTCAGAAGAGAAAAAAATTTCACGTAATACTACTGTTAATCGATTTAATTTAAAATACACTACAACCACTTTCATCCGGACTAACTAAGACCAAAGTCAACCCGGATGGACAAAAATCCGGATAATCCGGGTAATATTGGTAATAAGCAAAACAAATCTTTAAATAAGCCAACGTATCTTTTTTTCCGGAAAAGCAATACTTTTACAAGCAATACAACGGAATTACATAGGAATGTTTCGCGTTAGCACTTTATCATTAATAGTTGTTGCCAGTGATGTCGGACTGACGCCCCAAAGTACGCCGTTATGTCTGTTAGATTACTATAGTTCTTGTTATCGTAATTTTAAATTATGATTTATATGAAAATATTTTCAATTACAACTTTGATCCGTATAAACATTTGATCCGAAAAAACGGGAGCCGGATAAACGAGCCCTGTTGTACTACGATATACCAAAAACATCGCTGTGTTGCTCACAACGTTTTGATTAAATTTTCATAAAGGATTCAGTTTCCATCCAATTGTACTCATCTCTTTAACGCTTTCGTGATATTTGTTTTTTTTTTTTTTTTTTCCACATTTGTGTTTTTCGGTCTCATAACTCTGGAAAATCGTGCATTATTTTGGCTGTTCCAAAAGTAAAGTGAACAATAAAATACTTTTCTAATGAAATAAAATTTTCCACTTGATTACACTGATGAACAAAGATTTTGTCATATGAAACATTTATAGTGTTTCTAGGGCAACTTTTGACGCTGATTCCAAATAGTCTATCAGAATGTTTCGATCACCCACAGTTTTCGGGTAATCAGAGGTTTTAAGTGATTTTTTCCCGTGTTTTAATTTTTCACTTAATGATAAAAACTAATAATTAACGATTAAAACATTGTCATAAGGACTAGAAATGTGGAGATAGTGATATTATGGTGGTCCGTCTTGATGGCATCCATTTTCGTGATATACGCTACCTGAATTGAATCATTTTCTGTATTTTTATATTTGAATGCAAACAAAAAGAATTTACAGATTTTTACTCTAAAGAAAATGCTTTGGTATAGTTTAATAGTATTGATTCTATAATGGATATGTTCATATTTTAATATCTAATAGATGAGACTTAGTATTAACTTTTTCGAAACTAGTTTAAAAGCAATACTACTGCATGATTGAAACACGTAGCCTTCGGTATCACCAGCATATTCAGTCAAAATGGAGGAAACACATGGAAATTTGTAAGTTTTTTTACATAGAATTTTTTAATAGCACATATCATGGGACAATTATTTCTAGCCGAAAATTGGATTAAATAAAATTTATGAACTGCTTGGTTTTAACGCAATGATGTTTCCTCCTCTGCACAAATGGGAAAGCAACTTCAAGAAGAATTCAAAGAAAAAAAAAGACCAGAACTGTTATTCTACAGGCTTTTTATATTAAATAAGGCCTTTTAAAACTTTGTAGAGACTTTGCAACACTGGTGCTAAATTTGAATACTTTAAACAAGAACTTCTATGTATTTTATTAGTGTGTTATTTGGTTCAAGATCAACGTGAGGATAAAACATCATTCAAAAACGACGATCAAACCAATACAATGTTTGTTTTGGGTTCATTTTTCGCCGAAAGAGAAGAAAAAAAAAATCTTTAAAATGATGCCTCATGTATGAATTCTGATGAATTTTTGACGAAGTAATGGCGTTTTCCTGAAACGCACCTTTTAGAAAGAAAATTAAGTTTAAGATCCACTCAAGGGTAAAGAGTCCTTCAAAAGCATTATGATGAATGGCGCTAAGAACGGAATAAATATTTCACCCCATTTCACTTTACCCCACTATTTCCTTTCACCTCACATTCTCTAACTTAACAAACTGAAATTATATCTGCATTTATGGAGCATAAACACAACTGGCGTTAAAGACCCCAGGAGGCGTCACACATCATAACTAAACAATAACATGACAAATGAAATTCATTTTTATTTACTACTCAGCAAAATGACTAAATTCCGAACGAGCCTCATTAGCCGCACATGTTACGTTCCATCTAATTTGTTTCCACATAAATATTCCTAAAAATTTTCGGATCAGCTCAATTTTTCCGCGTCGCAAGCAAACGCAATGGAACGAATGCTATTCATTAAGAAATCTCCCATTCTCCCGTCTGCAAATTTAGTGTCCTGCAGAAGCAAAAAGCTACTCCATTCATTCTAATTATTCGCCTTCGCTGCTGGAGGCTTGGAGGAGCTTTTAGTGTTGTTTGTGGATGTGCGAGTCTCCGTCTGGATCCTGATTTACGGCTAGAGACTTGTTTTCTCATTTTGTATGAGTTACAATCCGTTTTTGGGACAAATTATGAGACAGGAAATAAGATCAAAGGAGTTATGACTTAATCTTGGGAGAAAATTACCTTAATTATTTTACCCAAAAAGTAATTATTTTGATTAAAGATAAAAAATAATCAGCCATGTAACAAAAAAAAATTAACTTTGATGCCATAAAACACTAACAAACAATGTGGTGTGGGATTTACCAACTATCCAAATTATTTGAGAATACTCAAATTATTTGATTAATTATCATACAAAATCATCAAAAGTATTCCAATTATTTCATAGTACACTGTTTCATTTATCTCTATATATTTTTGTAAAGTAAACTCAAAACATTATTAAATTATGTCTGTGGCAGGCCCGTGGGATCCCTATAGCACCTACAGCCTTGAAATTTTGTACAAAATTACTACGAACCCAAGGGTTTGCACCTGGGTACTTTTTCTTATTTTATAATTAATTTTTAAGCTAAAATTTCACATAAATAGCCTATCAAAGAGATGAAATTTTTCCAACACCCCTTAACATCCCACGTTATTCGAAAGAGCTTTATTTTCTGTATCACATCTAGCTTATTCCAGTTTTCTCGATTAATTAGAACAACAGATATAAGGCTTTCTAATTTAACAATACATAGTCCAAGGTTCAATTCAATTCAAGCCTTAGCTACACAACTAAGTATTACTAAAGACCATGAATTAGAAAAAAAAATTTCAAGCGTACAAAACGACCATTTTGCTACGTACAAGAGGCTCTTAAGCTGTGAAATTTGCTAGAAGTTAGTTTGAAGCTTTTTTTTTTTCTTTTTTCCTTTTTTTTTTTTTAATAATTTCGTTTTGTGTATTCTTATCAAGTTATTTTTGTCTTCGAGTTGGAGTGGGATTTTAATATAATTCTAATTTAATTAGTTCCATGCTGAAACTTGATTTTCGACGAGAAGGGGAGTGCGAGTTTTATTTTGCTCTCATCGTAAAGTGTATTTTAATCTGATTCTTCATAACAGGCTCTTTGTGAACAAAATACGATTGCGAAGGAATCTTCAGTAGTTGGTGAGCGGCAGCAAGTAGGGTACGGAGCCATGTAGTAGTAAAAAACGAGGGGGCCGTGGTAGCCTGATCGGTAAGGCATTGGACTCGGGACCGGAGGGCCTCGGGTTCGATCCTCGCTGGTCGAAGACCCACCGTCGTCATTAATGGGGACTGGGCGACGTTAAATATGCTCGTGGTCTCAATGTCCTCCAAGTGAAACGATACCTCTGGGGGGTGCTAGTACTAGGTAGCTATTAGCTCCTGGACTAGTTCAAAATTCTCACTAACTGTTCGATCCGGTGATGGTGCTGCCATCTATCGGTATATAAAATAATGGAGGCAAGGCACTTAGTATGCAGTCCTCGACATAAATACAGTTGAAGTCAGTTGTGACTCTTGAATAGAATAGAATAGAATAAAAAACGAGCTGATGTGTGCATCTCATGACTTTCTTTTACACCAATTTAATGTTATTTCCCCATTCTTTGCAAGTTTAATGTGATTCAATTGTTAACTCACTAAATATCACCAACAGTGGCAAAATTAAAACCAGATTTTAAAAAAAAATCGCCAAATGTGTCACCAAGTTGGCGCAAAACTTGGCGACCAAAAGACTGGCGATATATTGCCAAGTGTCCGCTAAATTATAATACCACTTAAGTTTGCAGCTAAATTAACAATGATTTTCCCCCAGAAAAGTGCAAAAGACCCCTTTAAAAACAACCGAATGCAACCAAAAGGGAAGGTGCCCAACTAGACCCCACTAGGACTCTACGTACCAAATTTCAAGTTTCTAGAACATGCCGTTCTTGAGTTATGCAAGATACATACTCTCATACGCACGTACGTACATACAGACGTCATGAGAAAATTCGTTGTAATTAGTTCGGGGGTCGTCAAAATAGATATTTCGGGTGTTAGTACGTTCTAAGGCATGTATCCACATGTAGTAGGGTTGAAAAAAAACTCAACATTCATTCGGGGACGAGCAAAATGGAAATTAAGCCTATTTTTGGGTGAAAATTTTTTCGCGAATACAATACTTCCTTTTTTGTAAAAGGAAGTAAAAACGGTGTCTCCTCAGTTTCGCCGACATGAAATCCCCCCCCCTTGCTTTTTAGTTTCAATTATACCTTTTGATACATGAAAGTGGGGAAGAAATTTGAGAAAAATTTTTTAGTTCGTACGGTAGATTAGTTAACATGTGACATTGTTTTTCCCATTGTAGAAAGAGGCTTTGTTATAAAAATAGGTGTTGGTCTCACCTGTGTGTCATGGTAAGGGGGATTGTTTTTCAATCACCCTGTATTTTCATGAGGGCAAAAAGTAGCATCTTAAGAGGTGACGCTTCACTTTAAAGTGATATAAAATTTCTTATTTCACTGATTAGCAATACAAAAGAAAAAAAACACGAGGCAAACATACAGTGGCTCCCAAAAGTGTTCGTACACCTACGACTTTCAATGAAATAGGGCCTTATCCATTGGTTAGAATTAATATTTCGGAATAGGTATTTTATTATAAGATCTGTGGTCTGTTTTTTACAAAACTACATAAAAATATTTAATAAAACATTAAAACTTATTTTTTTTAAATCAAAAATTGCCGGAAATTTTATCTCACAAAAGTCTTCGTACACTTTGCAAAAATTTCAAAAAATTAGTAAGTAATCTAACTTTTTACAAAGTTATTATTTAGTAGCATATCATGCAGTAACAACAACAGCTTTTAAACGTCTGAGAATAGATTTCATTGTTTTTTCTTTCTTGTTTTCGTGCAATATCTGATTAAGTGTTCAACCGCACTACGAGTCTTACTGTTTCTTATTCGCTTTCCGTTTCAATGGTGTATTTTCGTAATCTAGCCACCAGATATCTCCAAATATGTTCCTTTAAGTTTAAATCTGTCGATTGAGGAGATATTTCTAAGCTTAAGGACAAATTTTGAGGCACCAAACGCGAACGTGTGCTTCTTATCGTTATCTTGATAAAAAAAAAACAAAGTTGTTTCCGATTACCAAATTTTGGGGTAAAATTTTAAAATTGTTTTTCAAAATATTTAAATGAACAGCATAATTCATTATTTCATCAAAAAATTCCAAATTTCCAAGTCCTGATGCTGAGATGCACCCTCACACAAGAACACCTTCACCGTCCTGATTAACTGATCCAATTATGTTCTTAAGATTAAATTCCTCATTTTTTTCTTCCATATACAATTATACAACAATTTAACCCAAAATGTTGAATTTATTTTCATCTATAAGTAAGACGTTGTTCCAAAACGTTTTAAGCTTATTTATCATTGATTTTGCGACGAAAAGCGTAAGCTTTCTGTTTTTCGCACGAACAAGAAAATTTCTGCGGGAAAAGCTCCCATTTAATCCAGCTAATCAGAGAACTTGGCGAACAATTTTTTGGTAAAAATTTTAAGTAAAATGTTTCATTTAATTCTTCAGAAACTTTTTCAGTTCCGAAATGTGTATTTTTCATATTTTTTTTTAACTGTAAACCTCTGATCACGCTTTGTTAACTTTGCCAGTTGTCCTTTTCTTACCTTGATCGATCCGATTCTTGTCTTTAAAGCATTTTATCAAGCACTTCACTTCAAAATGGTATAAATTAACCAATTTAGAGACATTTCAAACCAATTTACGGTTACTGTGGGGGGAAAATCAAATTTCGAATCGTGTTTATTGTTTTCTACGCATACCTGACATTTAAAATTAATAAGCAGAATATTATGGAATAAATACACAAAAAAAAATAAAGGCAAATGACTTTACAGTATCATTACAATGCAAAAATAGTAAAAAAAAAACACATATGATAATTTTAATTATGAATTTATTCGAAACTATTTCAGTGTACGATGACTTTTGTGGCGTATTTTTTCTCTGTCTATTCGTTTTTTGACAAATTTCAAAAATAAAATTTGACAATATTCTGAAAAAGACTACTGGGTTTTATTCAGAATGGCATAGGAATGGTGTGAAAAAAAAATTGGACTGCATAATCGAATTCAGTTTTGCGTTATTTTGGTTTTACTTCAAAATTTCAAGGTGTACGAACACTTTTGGGAGCCACTGTAAGTGAGAATCCAAAAATTGTAGAAAATGCAATGAATATAAGAGCTGCTTACCTACTCATATATGACAACTAAATCGTAAAGCTTCCGCACCTTTCCACACTCGCTATTGAATTCTAGTAAAAACTAGTTGAAGATTTTCGTAAGAACTAATGTTATAGAAACATTCTTTCAAATATTTTTTGATATTTTATTCAGTATCATTATTTAACTTATATTTAGGTTAAGAATTTCGGACACCGATACTGTTTTGTTAATTACAATTGTTCAAGACAATTTTTTATTTTTATTTTTTAATTTTGCAATTGCGCACACTTCTCACTTCTTATTTATTTATTTATTTATTATTTATTCATTTATTTATTATTTTTACTTTTATTTTTATTTATTTTCTTTTTTATGTTTGCTTCATATGTTATGGTATAACTTTTGAAATATTACAATATATAAGGGTTTTTTTTTTTTTTTTTTTTTTTTTTTTTTTGCACAAGATAGCAAATATAAATAAAACTAAAAAGATAGACTGAAATTTATGAAAATCCTTACACTGAGGAATTAAATAGGAAACATCTGATTTTATTTTTTTCCTACTTATTTATTTATTTATTTATTTATTTATTGTTTAGAATGATTCTAAAGAAAATAACGAAAGCAATGTTTCAAAATCTGACTACAGTTCTTGATTGCAAAAACTTGAATCCGCTAAAAACAATTTTTTTTAACATTTTAGTACCATTAATTTCAAAGCAAAGTTAGATTAAGGACCAGAATAGCTGTTAAAAGAAATAAACATCCATTTATATATCTATAATCATGAAAAGCGGAGCAAAGATAGCAATATAACGAATACTGCAGATGCAAGCGGAGCAGGACGTTTTCTCTGCACTGAGAGTACACCGGCAGAAAAACAACTTTTACGGAGTTCTCTTCTATCGAGAATTATATAGCGGTCAAGTTGGTAGCTTGGTGTCATTTAGGTGCTAGTCTTTTTTTTTTTTTTTTTTTGAGCAATCACGATTGCTTATTGTTCTCATTTGACTGTTTTGATGTCCTATCTTTTTATTTTCCCACCGCCACCCTCCGCACCCTGTCACCGTCGACCTGCTCCTACAGCGAAAGCCGTCTCCAGGTTGCATCCATGTCCCACACACGCACGCACACACACACATACACACAACTACCCACACATTCATGCCTGCACACTGACACAAATACATATGCCTACACACACATACACATACCCCCCCCCACACACACATACACACATTCATATACACAACTACCCACACACTTATGCCAGCACACAGACAAACACACATGCCTACACACACATACACATACCCCTACACACAAACACACATACCCCCACACACAAACACACACGCCTACATACACACACTTGTGATTGCGAAAAACATAATTTGAATTCAAGATGTCAAAATTCAAATTAATTTTACTTTTTAATTTTTTTTTTTTTTTTTTTTTTTTTTTTTTTCAAAAATGGGAAGAAAATCCCGTCAACACCACTCCAATGCTGCCGCCTACTTGATAAATGATGTCTTATCTAATGGAGAGATATACGTATAGTGCACCTCAAAATTCGTCTTTGCTTAAGAACCGATTGAAAGTAGCAGAAACCAGAGTAAGTAAAATCAAGCACGGTCGGAAAAAGTTCCTTAGTGAAACATGGACTTTTTTTTTTTTTTTTTTGACACTTGCAAACGGCCGTGCAGTAAACTCAGGGACGGGTACAAGGGAGGGGTGATGTGGGCGATCGCCCCTCCCTTGAGGGATTCTCCACCGGTAGTTTTTTGAAACTGAAGTTCAAAACCTCAAATTTAGACGAGTTTCATTGATATTATGAGAAGGGAGGATTGGGACCTCATACCGGAATTGTTTCAGAATTAAAGTCCAAAACTTTTGTGATCAGTATTTTAAAATCAGTATACAGTAGTAAAAAGTAAGTAATAAAAATCAATCGCCCCTCCCTTGAAAGATTTTTGGCTCTGTCCTTGAGTAAACTAATTGATATTTGCAGCCAGCCGACTTCCAAAACTCGTGAGGTGAACTATAGTATAACCAAATGTTATCCTTAATTATATTGTTTATATAATTTTTATAGGTCAAAACTTATTTTTATGAATAATACATACTACGTATGTTGTAAACACTGATTCCCCAATAAAGAAACGTTAATTAGCAAGTTTGCTTTCCACTTCAGAAAACATATTGAAACTGCGTTGAAGCGTTTCACATGAGCATAAGGAAAGAAGAAAATTGAAATTTTCACTTCCAGTAGTTTCGAACAATTAAAGAAAGCAAACACCGCCACAACTGAAACTGAATCACGACTCTCTTTTTTTCTCTCTCGTCTGCGAGAATATTTAAGACTCCTTAAGTTCGAACGCCTCCTCCTTCCTTACCCCGTGACGCTCGCCGGAAGCAATCAATGAAGCGAAACTTTTAGCGAACACTTCCTGCATCTTGGAACGCAATTTTCGCGGAAAGTGACATTTCCGAACACAAGAGTTGAATCGAGTTCCGTTGGAAGCATTTCCGAACTTTGGAAACACCTCCTTCCGTATTTGGAGGGGAACCAATTTAAAACAATGTTTCAATTTTAATTAAATGCCGATTCGGGGGGATTTGGAATTTTGTTCTTGATTGCTCAATCGCTCGAATTTTGACAGATTTTCTATCACTAATCAGAAAGTAATTAAAAATTCTAACTCACTTAAACGAACCTTTACACAAACAAAAGGTTTTTTTTTTCTTTTTGTATGATGATGCATCTTTACTAATAATGAAGTTTAAAGTCTCCCTCCCCTCTCTCTCTCCACTCTCTCTCTCTCTTTCTCTCTCTGTCTCTCTCCTCTCTCTGTCTCTCTCTCCTCTCTCTCTGTCTCTCTCCTCTCTCTGTCTCTCTTTCCTCTCTCTGTGTCTCTTTCTCCTCTCTCTCTCTGTCTCTCTCTCCTCTCTCTCTCTGTCTCTCTCCCCCCTCTCTCTCTGTGTGTGTGTGTGTGTCTCTCTCTGTCTCTCTCTCTCTGTCTCTCTCTCCTCTCTCTCTCTCTCTGTCTCTCTCTCTCCTCTCTCTCTGGGCCCCTGACTCTCTCCTCTCTCTCTCTGTTTCTCTCTCCTCTCTTTCTGCTCTCTCTCTGTCTCTCTCCTCTCTCTCTCTGTCTCTCTCCTCTCTCTCTCTCTGTCTCTCGCTCTCCTCTCTCTCTGTCTCACTCCTCTCTCTCCCTGTCTCTCTCTCCTCTCTCTCTCTCCTCTCTATCTGTCTCTCTCTCCTCTCTCTCTCTCTCCTCTCTATCTGTCTCTCTCTCCTCTCTCTGTCTATCTATCTATCTATTTATCTATCTATCTGCATCTCTGTGACACGCATAGCGCTTAGACCGTTCGGGCGATTTTCATGAAATTCGGCCCAAAATTAGTTTGTGGTATGTGGGTATGCACCTCAAAGCGATTTTTTGAAAATTCGATTTTGTTCTTTTCCTATGATTTTATTTTTACCATTATCGGTGGACTTAATTACCATAGCATATTGGCGAGAAATTCATCTTCCACTAGTTGTAAACATACAGGTGAACCTAATGACCTATTAATTTTATACTATAGGCAAAGCCGTGCGGGTGC
Organism: Uloborus diversus; assembly: GCF_026930045.1. Classification (NCBI taxonomy): domain Eukaryota; kingdom Metazoa; phylum Arthropoda; class Arachnida; order Araneae; family Uloboridae; genus Uloborus; species Uloborus diversus. Next base: position 172,752,355 of record NC_072735.1, on the reverse strand, counting down.
CACTAGTTAATGATATAAAGAAGCTGATATTGTGAAGCTTGAAACTTGCATCTGTTGAGTCTCTTTCCATGTTAGTATTACTTTCCATGCTATTTCGATCTCTTCCATTGAATAGATGTTTTCAGGAATCTTGTTTATGTAATAAACTTTCGTGCCATAAAAATTTTGCAAAAATTGTTTTGGTTTAAAAAGAAAACAAAAGATGATGAATTGGAGACACTTGTATAGTCAGTATGTACTTTCTAGACAGAGGGGAACGAAAGAGATGAACATCTTAACACTAGAAAGACGGAGGGGCCTATGTGGCCCCTCGCGTAGTTTGTTGTTTAATAACTCGGATAATATCTAACGGAATTTAATGGAATTTTCTGACTTTTCATTATATGACACTATTTGAATGCTTGTTTAATCATTTAATCATTCGCCTCATAGTACTGTTAATATTGATCTTTATACCTAGAAAGACGGGAAGGGCCACAGTGGCCTCTAAGCATTTTAACAATTAAAAAAATTATTTTTTTCCTTTCTCCTAATTGCTGTAGCATAAAAAAAAATGACATTCACTCTAGTTTAACCTGTAACTTCCTCTTTATGTGCCGGTTGGATATCCAAATGCTATAAACAGTACCGACTGCTTACCATCCTAACGGTGGCCATTGCTCTTAGAAAGGAAAACTAATTCAACCTTTTGCCAAGTACAGAGAGAAAAACTAAAAATAATTAAGTACTAAGTTTTTATTTAGTCACGAAAGAAGGTGTATCAGGCATGTGGACTCACTCGGGAAGAATTTTTAAAAGAATTCACTCCAAAAATGGGTAGGGGCCACACTGGCCCCTTCAGTCTTTCTAGATATACAGAAAATGTCAGTCGTTCTAGTGTTAACAGAGTCTATAAAATATATTTTTCGAACAAAGTCATAATGTGTTACAAAATTAGTCATAATATGTTAAAACTGAAAGTTTTCGGAGGTTGAAGCCCCCCCTCCACCCTTGCAGTGCCTGTGATGGGAGAGAGAACCACTTCAAGTTGAAAACGCTTAGGAATGTTTGCAATATTGTCAAGGGAAGGAAATAGAAGTTAAAAACTAAATTTTTAACAGTGAAAGTGCTATAAGAATCGAAATTTTGAGTTTCATCAATTTTATTATTGTTTTTAGAATTAATCGAAGTGGGTGGATAGTTTCTTTCAACGACAACAGTTCTTAAATGTTCGAGTTCAGTACTAAGAGCTCATATGACTCTCAAATAATAATATCGCAATAAAAAGCAGTGTTGAAACTGAAAAGATTTTGATCAAGCCGTTGTGACAACAATCTATGAGGATATAAAGAATTATCAATAGATTGGGAAGAAATCTATAGTTTTTAAGTGAAACACGGAGAGAAAAACAGGAACAGTAAAAAATGACAGGCAATTATACTGTTCTTTTAAACTGATCCCCACTTTACATATATATATATACAGTTCTTTTTCTGTACATATGTGTAAAGTGAGGATCAAAGCAATTGAAAGATGGTAGAATATTATCAACGCTTAGACAAATATGGTTCACATGAACAGAATTGCCATCAACACAGCGCGCATGAAATGGACGCAGTAAATTCGCAAACAGCTTAAGGCTTTCTTATAAAAAATCACGCAGAATGTGTCTTAGGGGCCATTCATTAGTTACGTAAGGTCGATTTTGGCAATTTTTGACCCCCCACCCCATGTAAGGGTACGTAAGATTTTTCAAACCCCTCCCCTATTCTTACGTAAGATTCCATTTTTATTTCCAAAATAATAAAATAACAAATCTTACCTCAGTGGAATCGTTATGAAATTTACTATTATTGAATTATTTTTAAAAACCTTTTTGTGTAAAGAAATATTTACTAAAAAGTTGGAATCTAAACTGAATGTTTTTTCGGCATTTTTTTTTTTTTTTTTGTATATGATGCGATACTAATTAAAATACAACATGTCATACATAGTGCGATTCTATTATCATATTTTACACTATTCATTCTTTGTAAAGCAAGTAAAAAAAGCTCATCCTGATACGTTTTTTACTTTCCAGATGCAAATTAAATATGATCCCTGCCGAACCACTTGAACGCGCGATTTCTAATATAAAATATCGACTAGGAAAACGTTACGCAATAATAGGTTTGTTCCCCCCCCCACACACACACAAATTAAGTGTATATAGAGATTTTTCCAATTCCTCCTCCCTACCATCCCGTAATTAATGAATGGACCCTTAGAAAGTAGGTAGCCAAATCAACTAGCCAAATAAAACATTTTCCAACAGAAACAAAGGTCATTTCTTTTAAGCAGATACGTGTAGGAAAAACGAAATCAAATTCCTTAGTGGTAAAATTAAATTTAAGAAATATACTCCGGAAGCATAACAATGAGTCCTCGACAGGAATTTTCTAAACATGGAGACGAAACCATAAAAGAATCATTTCGAACGAAACTTTGCATTTTTTTTTTTTAAGCCCATTTAAAATGTTTGCCGTGAAGATATTCTGATACTGAGACAAAAAAAAAAGCAAAGTACTTGGAAAATTGTTAATAATTGGGAGACCGTAACTATTGTGCGATGAGATTAGATCCAATGAAGTTATCGCACCGATGTCTAATTTAATTAGTGCCCTTTTGAGTTGCAGAGTGTAATTGGAGTCCTTTGCTGAAAACAATACCTGTGGTTGAAATTATTTCTTTTTATTTCCTCTATGAGGATATAATACAATGATATCCTTGGTGAGCTATTTACATATGAAATACATCCGTAAAACAATAGTAACAATATCAGAAACGAAATTAGAAAAGTTTACACCAGCCTTATGTAGTACATGGTGTAAAATTTAATATCTATCACAGCTGGCAGTAGAAAAAACAGTATTTTACATTTAAAGCAGCAGACAGAATAGACTGAGAGCAGTAGTAATAGCTTTTAATTATTAATTAATAAGATATTTAAAAAATTCCAAAAATGGTCTATCAGAAATAAAATCATTATTTTTATTAACATTAGAATAGCTGCTATGGGCAATAATTTAATCATCATTTTCAACTTTGTTAACGACCAAACCAGAATTATACGTTAATTTTTCACTGAACGGCAAACTGCATTAGCAGAGACAGACACAATTCTTTTTGAGAAAAAGTTAAGGCACGAAATTTTATTTCCTTCTCAGCAGAAGTAATAGATTTCTAAAAAGGTTTACTAATCACAGCAAAATTATCATAGTATTTTAAAGCGTTAATTTGAGTACTACTTACAAGTACAGTCTGACCACAGATTATATGAAATTCGCAACGTCCAGTTAAGACGAATCTATCTGAATGTGGGGAAAAAGTAAAAATTTGATGCGCGTGTTCCGCTGATTTAAATGTGACTTTAATTAATTTCTAAATTAATGCTTCTACAAAACCTTGCATCCCTGAAAACTAGTAAAAGATGTGCCTTATTCTGCCTGTAAACCGGAAGTTCACCTATCCGTTTAAGAGGTGGTCAAACTGTACATTAGAACGATTTACAATGATATTCTAACTAGCAGATGGTAATTTATCAAAAAAAATGCGATTTTTTTTTTATAAATTTTGTTTAAAAAATGTAAGCCAAATTTAGGATTATCTTATGATCAATTAGTTCTAATCAAAGGGGAAACAGATAAATATAAATAAATGAGTTTACGTTTAATTAACGTAAAGCGTTCCATCTGGATCGAAGTTATAAAACAGAGTAAATTTCGACTAAAGGATACATTTTTTTTTTCTCGGATCTAACTAGGGACACTTTTGTAAATATCTCAAATGGTTCGAAAAACAAACATATTTTATCCGAAGATTTCAAAGTTCTTTGATCTGAGACATAACGAAAACCAGTAAAACAGAAATTGAAACATAAATTTTAAAACATGCTAACCAGAAACATTTTTTAACCAAAAAAAAATTTTATGTTTACAACAAACAGGAACATGAAAATAAAGCGCAAAATTTCAAAACAGAAATTAATACAAGTAACAGAAAGAAAATAAATTTAGAACACTGATAAAGAATGAGGGGGAAAGCAAGGGATTAGTTAAGACAAAAGATAAAGCAGGCAATAAATGAATACAACACATTTTTACAGCTACTAATGTTTAAAAGACAGATAAAGAACGTGATATTTTATGATAGTATTTGGAACCTATTTGTTTCTACTGCATAAGTCTACAGAATTTGGATGTTAAACCCACCTCATGCGTAATGCAACATCTCAAAATATTTATATTTTTTCACCGTAAAAATTCAAATGAGAACGAAAAATAATAGAAAACTTCGTTAACTATATTTTTAAAGTGAAAAAAATGCAAATATTTCGAGATTTAGCGTTACGTACGGGACATTTCACAGCCAAATATTTTGAAACTAGAAAATCGCCCGTCAAGATATGACGTGGGAAAATTGCTTCTACATTTGAAAGAAGAAATTGCTTGTTTGGGGATGTTTTGATCGTTTAAATTTTAACCTCAACTCCAGTGGACGAACCCTAATATCCAGTGGATAGCGTTTATTGTTGGCAACTTTTTAGTTTCTTTACAGTCCTAAACTGAGTCTTACCAGTAAAACAGTCAAGTTGTCAGATCCAGTTCAGATTTGTCAGAATGAGGCATTTCCCTACATGTGAAACATTGCTAAAAAAATCGAATTGTCATGACGTGGAGCGAGTTTCATTGTTGATGACGTCAGGAGCGTTACTCATTTGCTATTATATATATGAGGATGATCGAGCATTAACGCAATTCAAGTTTAAAATCATGCCTACGGCAGTCATTTTAATTATACACCCTACTCGCATTACTCGACAGATCCAAAGTGAAATTCTGTATAGTTTTTTGTTATTCATTTACTTATGAATATTTTTTTATGTATTTTATTCATTTATTTATTTGTGGGTGTGCGCTCCCGTTCTTAATCTTTAAAATAGTTAAAAAGTATAAGATCACATTTGCAGACATCGGAAGCAGCTCTTAGAAACTAAACATCCAATAAATTGAAGTTTTCTTTGAAGCATGAAATTCTTCGTTAACTGTATTCCAATCTATTATGGAAACTTTACAGACTGCATTTCGAATACAATTAGAACAAAAGTATACTTTCGCTCTCTTCGTTCTACGTCCTCCGAAGGAAAATGAGAAACTACAGATTCAGTTTTTATCTCTTTTCCGGAGATAATAAATTGACACATCTGTCACCCTACTCGACTGGATAATCAATTATTCAGGCAACTTCCTTCCACTGTTGAATCACTTTGTGAGTTTTCTGTGTCAGGCGTGACATTTCTTCGAATGTTTGAAGACAAAATGTTGTCGCAAATTTGCATCGTCAAAGTTTTTGTTCCTTTTCTCCTAACGTCCAATTATATTAAAAGGGAAATGTCTGAGGGACCTCAAAAAGAATTGGAAGTACAGGAAAGTCATTTCATTTCGATTCGGTATGAGATGTTTAGGGTGAAATTAGATTGACTTAACTAAAATTAGTTTTATTATTAAGTGTCTGTTATCTGAACTCCCGTTAACCGATTTGTTCGATTATCTGAACATACCATTCCTCTTGTTTTTTTACAAATGAGAATTCAAAATTGAAACCACTCTCTCATTCAATAAGAGAATCGTTACTTGGAAAATGGCAAAAAATTACGTTTTAGACAACAGAATTTGAAACTGGTTGGATGGGGCCTTGAAGACAGCTCTGTTTTTTTTTTTTTATCTAGGTCAGGAGTCGAGCTCTCTCTAATCCAGCACCCTCATAGGTACTGACTTGGAATGGGAACTAGGAGGACTTTGAAAAAATCGAAAATATTTAATGTGCCCCAGTCACCATTTATGAACATGATGGATCTTCTACCGGGTGGCATCAAACACGGGAACCTCTACTTATGAGTCAGACTCAATACTGATCAGACCACCATGGCCAATTTATGCGGCAGTATTGTACACACTATGTTTTTTTTAATTTACCTATACACAACTAAAATCGGTTGAAACATAAACCAGTATCATTGAAAACATAATTTCTACAATTTTTTAACGTCTGAAGTGTTTTTAAATAAATTGTCAATCTATTCAAGCTTTGCTCATCCGCATTAGAATTGCTTCCAACAAGTTTGAATACAGTTCTTCTCAGCATTGTTGACCCTCGAAGGAAGAGTCTCGCTGGATGATGAGGACAGTAAACGCGATTGGTAAATCAAGGCTTCCACAGTTGGAGCATTAACTGGAAGTTGGGTACCAGTTTTAAGCTTAAATTCATCTTTTATTGTCAACAAGCAACAACGCTTCACAATAAGAGATCAGTTTCGCAAAATCTTGTTTATAGAAACCCTCGCTTCTCTTCTCTTCAAATTCTCTTGTTTTCAATCAGTTTTGAAGTGGAATCGTCCAAAGTCTAATTCCAACAATCCTGAGGAGGACTTATGGTCGGCGCTTAGTCGTTTAGTGTGGATCTGATGATTTGATCCCGACTTTGACTATGTTTACCTCCAATACACCGCCAGCTCAGTCATTTCCAGCCGAGGACTGCAGTTTCGTGCGTATTAGCACTCATCAGCCCGGCATAGGAAACTGACTGAGCTGGAGAGCCCTGGCTAATGGGCGGTAATTTACTAAATATATGTTTACCTCTGTTTTGGGAAATAGGGAGGGGTAATTGACCCGGAGTTGAGTTGTGTTGCTTTGGTAGTCGTTATAACCGTATTCCAACTCAAATCCGCGCCAATTACACATTTCTTTCCCTAAAAAGCGGGTAAATATTGTCAAAATCATAGTTCAACTAACAAGTGCGGCATCACAGTTATATTCTCGAACAATGCAATTAAAGAACTCATTAGTAGGAAATTCATGAAGTCATTGCCCTAGATTATACATATCCTCTCCTACTATGGCATAATTCATTAATCAAAAAAAGATTAGTACAAGAAAACATATCAAACTTGTAAAAACTCTTATTGTTTATTGCTCCAAAATATGGCGCCAATTGGGTAGCTACAAGAAACTTTACTTGATTTTTGTATACTTTGGTAAAAAAGATGTAAAATACATTCAAGTCTGCACTAAACTATAGTAGAATAAACCACCATCCTTTGTAGCCAGCAAAAATCCTTCATTTTTCGCGCAACAGGCTTCAAAAGTTTTATGGTGGATTTTTATTTTTAATTCATTTTTTATTTATTGATTTATTTATTCATTTATTTATTTTGAGCCATTACCAATTGCTTATTAAGCTCCCCCTAGAAGACGATGTTGATCTGATTCTTCAGATTAATATGGCAACGAGAATAAATCTAACTCGTTGTTTTAATATGTATTAAGAGGAAAAGATTCGTTGCCATGATTACAAACTGCTTGCGTTCATTCTAAAGCAGATGCTTAACTTAAGCAGATTTTACTTTTAAAAGGTAGGGTGTAAAATTATGCTCTCCGCGAGCGGTACTACACCTGCCAGTGGACTATATGCCCAACACACACACACAGATGGCTACACACATATCCACTCACGTCTACATATACGCCTACATGTGTAGACGTGTGTGTAGACACACATGTCTACACACACGAGGTTCAACGAATAGGGTACTATCGCAACTCTTGATTGCAAAAAACATTATCTTAATTCAAGAAGTCAAAGTTTTTTTTTTTTTTTTTTTGCTTCAAAATTTAATGCACAGAACGGAAGCTAAAGAAAAGATATATATGTAACCCACCAATTTTAGTTAATTTTGGTAAATAGCACGCACATTTCGTACTTATGTACATCCTGTAGCTCACACTTCTATGTATTAGTAACACGTTCCAAAGCTTTCTGAGCACTGTAAAAAGGTGTCTTCCAAAACTGAAGCACGCATATATGCAATTTTTCTCCAAACTGTTTCTTTCATTAATCCTCTTAACACAAAATAATAGTTTAAAAAACTAAAAAAACACGCTTTAGTAGCAAAATGAACTAAAAAATTAAAAATAATCTTTAGACGACAAGTATATAAAGTTATTGGCCAAACACTTAATTTTACTGTAATAGAAAAAAAGCGTGGGGGGCTGCCTATTTACATTTTTGCATGGATAACAAGTGGGAGAAATTTAAGACAACTGATAAGAATCCTCCCCCCCCCCTCCCCACGCTTTTTTTACAGTAAAATTAAGTGAATGGTCAGTTACTTTATATAGTTGTCATCCAAAGATTTTTTTCAAATTTTTAGTTCTCTTTGCCACTAAAGTGTGTTTTTTTAGTTTGAACTCTAATTTTTCATAATGAATGTATCTTAGTATTCTATTGCATTATTTGCATCAGATATTTTGAATGCTTTCTGGTAAATTCATATGCAAACATTGTTACACTCCGCAATGATTTGTACGTTGTAAGCAATTCTAATAAGTCATTGGCTATTTGTCCAAAGGAAAGTTGGACCCACAAACATACAAGTTAAGCTAAAAAAAAAAGCGTGTTAATTAGAATAAACTAATAACTTATCGTTAATAAATTGATTTGATTATAGAATATTGCATTGTCATCGGGTCTGAGGTTGGATTCCAAATTTTATAGAACGCACGCCCAATGATTCCCGGATGTGGACGTCGGCGAAGATCTGCGCCTTATATCGCTCGGCTACGAACGCTCATAAGCTGGTGGAATGTACTAACAGTAATAAGCCACTAGTTCTTAGCCAAAAGGAGAGTTACTCACAAACATACAAGTGAAGCTAATAAAAGCTTGTTAAAAAAGCCGTTTTTGCTCTACAAAATTACAATAGTTTAAAAAAAAATAGAATTCAGGCTTCATTAAAAAAAGAAAATAGTGCGAAATTTCTCGTGAGAGTAAAAAAGAGCAGTTTTCTGAGTCAAAATCTTTGGTTTGCTTTTTATTCTTAAAATTCAGGTATTGTTATTAATAAGCGGCACTGTTTCACGATTTTTCTGGCGAAACTCCACCAAATGTGACTTCCTGAGCATTAAAGCTGCAAAATTTAACACAGATCCGACGTAAACTGTAGATTTTCAAGTAAACAAATTTACCATGTCGCATGTATCATAACGACGAGATGCCCGCCCGACAAAGGATACCCTATTCTGTTTATCTCTAAGGAAGATCAAACAATGTATTTCGACGGGCCCCCAAACCATTAAATCCTTCAATGTGGATTGTATGAGAAACAGATCCCCTCACCCCCCCCCCACCTCACCCCCCGTCCCTCTCTTTTCCTCCGATGTAAGTTCCTGAGCATCAAAGAACCTCTGAACCAAATTTGGCAAAGGTCGAATGTAAACTGAATTTGTAGAAGGAACATAAACACCCATATAAATCAATTTCTGTATATATAGAGGGAGAGCGATTACGAAAAGAGCATTGCAAAGCAACTTCAATGAAAAATGAATAAGACTGAAATAAATTCAAAAGGGTTTTGGATGAGAAAGCTGAATGAAATGGCATCCATCCGTCCTCAACGAAGCACAAAAATATCTTCTATTTCCGTTTGCCTGATGCATTCCAAAAGTATCAACTCGGAAACCACTTCAAATCAAAGATAAAAATTCGTGAGAAATAACTCTTCTTCACTCGATTAGAAGTTGCTGCGCCTGGATATAATCTCGAATTTTACGGTTTTTGTGAACCCCAAAGAGCCTTTCGAATGCTTAATGGACCATGGCCATTACGAAGCTTTTAACGGGGAATTCACATTGAAGCTAATTATAAGAAAGAGTTTCGTCGAAATGAACTTTCTAAATGATCTTCAATAACAATTACTAGTGCTTTTTGGGAAAAGATTAAGACATCTTTTGTAATAAATAAAACCTTGCTAACCAGAAATGTATATTGCGAGAAATGTGTTTGTGCCAGACAGCTATATCACAATTTTGCAGTTTTTAAAATTTTCGGAAGTTTTACATGCGAAAATGTAAGCATAAATCATAATAAAGTCAACAATTATGCGAATAGCAAATTATTTTACCGCTATCATAATTGCCCTCAGAAATCTTTCAATGCAAAAAAGTTGAAAGTGTTATATTCTGTGTAGAATGTTAAGTACGATCATCCTATTTCTTACAAAAAAAATAATAAAGATGTGGAGGGGAATATGGGGCAAAGTGAAATACTTAAGATAACTTACCTTTTTCAAAATGAACAAATGGGAATATTGTTTTGAAAACTACAATGTATATAGAAAGAACAATGAATTTCACAATAAAACTTGCATTGAAACATTTTTTTATGTTTGGTAGTAAATTTGTACCTTCAAAAAAAAAGTAAAAATGTTAACTTTTTTTTTTTTTTTTTCATGTGGCAAAGTGAAAAATATAATATCTTTCTCTGTAAGAATATTTTGATGAAATGAATGCGCAAATAAAAGAGTGAATGAATTAATGAATAGAACATTAAACACGAAACGAATAAAAATTAAATAATTGTTGTATGCGAAAAAATATATGAGTGAATAAAATAATAAAACAGTAAGTTGATAACTGAATAAATAAGAGAATTGTTAAATGAAGGAATGTAAATGAATTACTTAATAAATGAATACGTAAGTGATTTAATAAATGATTGAATAGGTAAACAATATGAGCCTCTTGCCCCATCTACTTTGCCCCGCATGAACTTGACTAATTGTACAAAACATTTAAAATTAAGATGTGCTTAATATTAAATGAATAAATGCTGCACAGAATGTTAATAGATCTCAATTATTATTTAAAACGTTACCAACAAGAACTTTAGCATTTCGTAATACTAAAATAATTAATGACTTTTAGCAAAATCTTACAATATAAGTATCAATTTTTGAAAATTTCTCGTATTATCATATGATTTTACCTTTTTCCTGACTGGTAAGGACTGCACATGTTACTACAGTAAAACCTGTAAAGTTGACCACCTTTGTAAGTTGACCACCTGTCTATGTTGACCGCTTTTGTCAGGAACGGAATTAGTCCTATCTTATATAATGAAGGAAAACCTCTGTAACTTGACCACCTCTCTATCTTGACCACCTGTCTATCTTGACCACTAATGAACACCAAGTTTGGTTTGGGGTATTGTAAAAAACCCTTTGTAAGTTGACCACTTGGTTTATTTTTTTAAATTTTATTTAGCAAATTATTTTTTATTATTATTATTTTTTTAGAGCTTTCCAAGAATATTTTTAATACTAGACCAGCATTTTACCAACTAAATGAAACAGGAGCATAACTAAACCTCCTTTTGAGTTTAACCACATGGGAAAACTACTAAGAACCCTTTTATTCTCCAAACTTGTTTTTCTTTTGTTGTTCAGCGAAAAATTTGTAATTTTTGATTAGCTATAAATTTTTAGGAATTATTAATGTAAAATCAGTATTTTTTCATAAACAATAAAACGTTTTTTTTTTTTTTTTTTTTTTGATCAATTTTACTGAAATTTTAAATTTGCGTGACACATTATACATCATTCTGGGAAAATAATCTCTAAAAATATTTGAATAACATCTTAGATTATTGCTTCAAAGTAATGCTAAACAATGAAAGTGAGTTGAACATAGGTGTCAATTAGTCAAAAAATGAATGCATGGTGCAAGAATCACAAAAAAAAAAAATCATTACCCCCTTTATAAGTTGACCACCTGTCTAAGTTGACCACCAAAGTACTGCACCGCAAGTGGTCAACTTACACAGGTTTCACTGTACATACTCAAAGTATAACCATATAGGTGGCGCTAAAAACAGTAAATATTTCACCATTTCATTTTTTCCACATTCACCTACAGCGAAATTATCAATAAAAAAAGTTACCTTTATTCTTACGACCTTTCTTCAAAAGTAACTATTGTGAAATGTAGGAAATAGTTATTTTTGATAACTAGGACTATTTTAAAAGAAACATTGAAACGATGTTTGAAATGCACAAGCAGCAATAAATACTCGCGTTTCGGTGTTATAAAAGCTTAATTTTGTATGATGTTTTTCCATTTATAAGCTTTCCAATGAAAAAGAGTAAATTTCCTTGTAACCTCGAAACATTTCATATTTAAATGCTTTAATATTGTGAATGTATCTGCTTAGCTTTGGATTTTTGCATTTTTTCACATCCTATATAACTTTCAAACATGCAATTGATGTTCAGTTAATATAACGTAGACATCTCTATGTTTTTTTTTTTTTTTTTTTTCCAAAAATCTTACGCGAACATTTGATTTCCGCACGCCTAGCAAATAACACATTATTTTTAATAAATTGAAGATCATTTGGATTTTTTAATTTAGGTTGAAATTTGAGAGAGAATTATTATGTTTTGTACATCGCAAATAAATTAATATAATTAATACTACCTCTCATAAATGCTATCGCATATTTAATTTTATACTTTCGAAAAAAAGTGTCCTGCTTTAAACTTATTTGTAAATTTGTTGTCAACCATAAATTCTAAAGCACACTTGATGGGAACGTCCCCCCCCCCCCGTCCTTCCCTTATATATTCACCTTATTCTACAAAACACTTCTCTACATAGAATTCCTGTTTACAAAGAACTAGACATTTACTTGAGTTTTTCGAGCTTTTCAAATAAGTACATAACACACGAGTATGCGGTGCAAAGGAAAATATTGAAGTATTTGTCTCGTCTCGTAGCGCCATCTGTCTGGCAATATTTAAACTATGTTAATTAACGTATAGTTGATCCAGCCAGAAAATAGTCACCTTCGAAGATAAAGCTATATGACAATACAAGCCCATTTTTAAATTTTCATGCTCGTATTGCTCTACTTAGTCGCATTTCAACAATTATTTTTGAGATTATAAAATACATAATAAAGCTCTTACTAAAAATCTTTTAAAGATTAATTGAGACCTATTGATATTCAGTTCAGTATTTTCTTAAGTTAATATTGGGCATATTTGGATTTTAAATGTTATACATTTTTTTTTTCTAATTACATGTGCTACAAAGTGCAAAAGCTTATAGCAATTATTTATTTAATTATTTATTAACTCACTTACATATTCTATCATTCAGTAATTAGTTTAAACAATCTTTCATTTATTAATTCCTTCATTTACTATTTCATTTATTAGTTTGTTTCATCATTTATTATTTCATTTACTTATTCATTTATTTATTTATTTATTCATTCATTCGTTCATTTATTTTTTCATTTAAAAAAAAATTTTCCATTAAAATCGAAAATACTCTGTAAAAAAATTACTTCGGTTGCTTTGCGCCATGTTAAATGTAAAATGACAATTCTAAACTTTTTTTAGATGGTACGAATTCACTGCCAAAAATTAAAAATAGCATTTCAATAAAGTTCCATTATAAAATACGTTGATCTATTTTTATGAACTGCAGTTTTGAAAACTAATTCTCAATTTGTTCAATTAGAAAAGTGTAATTTATCTTATCTATTTCGCTTATTTCAACAATCCCCTACATTATTTTATTTCATCCTTTTTAAAATAATTTTCTCATACGTATTGATTTTTTTCAAAATTATGGAATTTATTTTATCAATCATAACTTCCGAAAACAAACTTTGTGGGCACAGTTTTTTCCCACCTTTATAAACAACAAGAAAACTTCTTCACTTCTGATCTTCTTTCCTTCGTATTTAATCTGAACACGTGATCATCCCCATCGTCCCCTAAATAGATTTTCTCCCGAACAGGAGGAGATGATCGTCGTTCTTTTATGACTCTTGATTTTTTTTCCATCGTCTGCTTTGTGCTGGCGCCTCTTCTCCTCCTCCACCCCCTAAGCCTATCCACCAGCTCAGACTATCTTCTGTCCATTCATTTCCGGCGCACAAAAACGTGCTGAGCGGGCACCATCAACACCTGATAAGCAGATAAGTCCGAGGATTATTTTTGTCCATCGTCGCATCTTTTTTGTTCGAGGGCTTCTCGGACAAGGGAACGCTTTAATACTTTCTGATATTAAGTCGCGGGACAACTGGCTGCAAATATTTATAAAAAGAACAGCGTCTTGCGTTTGGAGGACTTGTTTGGTTGTTGTTTTGTTGATAGCAGAGTTTGGTATAAGAGAGAAAGCCGAAAATACTGGAATTATTTTTAATATCACCAGCGAGACATGACTTTGTCAGAACAGTTGTGATTTTTTTCCCCTTTTTTTATGTTTTATTTATTTTCATGTCTTCAGACATACGTAATGTCTTTTCGTAAGAAAGAACTTAGGCAGACATTTATTTTATGATGTGTTAAGAAGATGTGAAATTTTTGGAAAATTTAACGAGCCTTGTTTCACATACAAAACAGTAAGTTAGTAAATACGAATTATTTTTTACATCACCGCCAAGACCTGAATCTGTAAGAAAAGCTTTAGAAGTTCAAAATCTGTCCTTCGTGGTTTCTTATTTATTTTATGACATTAGTTATTCTATCATTTTCTAATAAAGAACTTATGCAGAGATTTAGTTTATAATTTTTCAAGAAAGTGTCAGATTAAAAAACATTTGAAAAATTCAATGTGCCTAGTCTTATATGAAACAAAAAGTTAGTTGCGATAAAGACTAGTAAATAAGATCATTTTTTGCATCAACCACCAAGACCTGACTTCGTCAGGAAGATAAAATTAGTAAATAAGAATTATTTTTTGCATCAACCACCAAGGCTTAATTCTGTTAGAAACAGAAAGTTAGTAAATAAGAATTTTTTTTATCAACCACAAAGATCTGACTCTGTCGGAAACAAAAAGTTAGTAAATCAGAATTATTTTCTGCTTCAACGACCAACACCAGGCTCTGTAAGAAACAGAAAGTTAGCAAATAAGAATTATATTTTGCATCAACAACCAAGACCTGACTCTGAATCTAAAATCTTCCCTTTGTGGTTTTATTTATTTTTATGCCATCAGTCAATGTCTCTTCTTGTAAGAAACAATTTGTGCCGCGATTGATTTTATAGTACCATTTTTGACACGAAAATATCGGGACAAATATTTCAAAAATTTCAGAACCAAGTTTTGTATAAAAAGAAGTTTCAAAATAAGAATTGTTTTTGACATCAACTTGCAAGGCATCGCACTCTGACCAGAAAGTGATAAAAATAAAAATACAACATTGGGAAAAATCAAGTTTTGTGAAATACTTTTGAGTGATTTAGTCTCAAGTATTTCAATACGTTCAGAAGAAATAAGATTTGATGTCTACTGGTTAGTTTTTGTTGCCTAAATCAACAATGCATACTTAAAGTTCGAAAATATTTCTCATAAATTATGAAATTTTAATGATGCATCACTTTTCGTTATATCGTTTTTACGCCACCATACACCAGTTATGTAAGCCAAGAAAGTGTTGTGGCAAGAAAGAACATTCAGTGTAGATTTTAAATAAATAGCTAGTACGTTTTCCCTAAATTTTGTTTTGTGACACTTTACTTGCTGGGTGCAATATGTATCGGTCAAAAAATCTGTAGAAGTTCAAAATATTTACTTTGTGATTTTCGTTAATTTTTATGGCATCAGTGATTGTCTTTTTTTTTACATAAGAGACAACTTAGGCCGTCAGAATACAAATTTTCAAACTATTTCCGAGTTTCGTATAAAGGAGAATAAGAATTATTTTTGATATCAACTAGCAAGGTATCAAATGATTCTGTCAGAAAATTTATTAAAGCCAAAAATCTCTCATTTATGTTTCGAATTGATTTTATGGCATTAATCTCTTTACTAAAGAGACATCTTCAACAGTAATTTATGTTTACAGTCCCGTCTATGCTCCGCAGGTATCGAAACATTAATCTTCAAAAAAAAGTGTTTTATATAAAAGATAAAGTTAGCGAATAAGAATTGTTTTTAACATCAACTAGCTATATATGACTCTGTCAAGAAAGTTGTTAAAAGACAAAAAATTTCCGTTTGTGGCTTTTATTAATTTTTGCGACGGAACATTTCACAATCAATTTTTCAAATATTTGTGTTTTTTCAACTGTAAAAATATAAAAAACAAAGTTTTCAACAACTTTTAGCTCTTAATTGTATTTTTGCAGTGAAAATAAAGGAACAAATATTTTGAAATTTCACCGTGATATGTCCCGTAACGTAACATGAGACCATTATAACAATAAGTAATCATTTTACTGGATTAATGCGGCAGTTTTGCTTACTGGAGGAGGTCTAAAGGTACATTAAATAATAATGTAAGAAGTTATTGTATTAGGTAAAAATATAAAGCCCTCTTTTTTTAAGGAGTGGTAGTTTATTGAAACAGGCAGAGTACATAATGCAAATAAATATTCATTATGGTTTTTATAATTTTGTAGAAAGCCTCGACGGGGAATTTTTTGTGATGTTTACTCACTTGGTAAAAATTTGTATTACGCTAATATTTCTCATGAAGTGGTTCGTTTTGGGACGAATTGAGGCACCTGAAACACATGAATAGTCATTGGACAGGGTGAAAATGTGTAATTTGCCTCTATTGCTTAACGGAGTGGGGGGACTGTCTTGTTTGGAAAAACTCTTATCTATCAGAAAAATAAATATTTATTGTGCTTGGTAAAGCTTTTGTTTGTGGTAAGACTTGTGCCAAACAAATTTTCATTTTACTTAGTAAAAATAGCTTCTACAGGGTCCATTATGAAAGTAATGAGCATTTACTGGCAAAATATATTTATTGATCGTAATTTGTACAAATGTTCAATATTCTTCAAAATACATTCCTCCTGCATCAATACACTTGCGGAGACGTGTTTGCTACGCCTGAAAGGCACCCTGAAACTCTTCCAAGGGAATGCCTCTCAGGAACGTTGTAACATGGTGTTGGATGTTTCCCAAGGTTCCCCAATGTTTTCCTTTCTTCTCTCTCTCTCTCTTGAGTCGCGGAAACAAAAAGAAGTCACTTGAAGCTAAGTAGGGACTGTAAGGTGGTGAGGGATCACCGGGGGGGGTTACATCCATAACGGGGTTCGTCAGCGACCTCCTCCTGGCTCTCTTTGAATGCCTTGTGCCACTTCCGAGATGTGATCTTGAAATGCAATCGTCCTTGAAGGCTTCTTGCAGCATCTGGAATGTTTCGGTTGCATTTTTTCAAAACCTCACGCAAAACTTTATGGCGTATCATTGTTCAAGCGAACGCTCCATTGCGTTATGTTACAAAAGTTGAAAACATACTTCAAGCGGAGGCACTTATCTCCGCTCACACTGCTCGAAAGCAACTGACGACTGGATGAAAGGGCATACCCCGCACCACATTTCCCAGCCGGTTTTACCGTGCTGCCATCTATCGTCGCGTCACAATAACATTATGCTCATTACTTTCATAATGGACCCTGTAGTTGTCACTTATATATATATACTTTTGTGTCACACATAACACTCCTGTTTGTGAAAATTTCAACACTACAAAGGACCTACGCAAGTGAACTGAAAATTGCAGGAAATGTAAAGTAGGGCAAGATATGCAAATGATTAGAACTGCAGACCGGTAGCGCTTGCGTATGCTGAGCAGCGCCCTCTGAACGGCGGATCGAACCGAATATAAATAGACGGCTGTAGCGAGACGTGTATAATTATCGGTGGTTATATACTAGAGTAAACGTTAACTGAATCTTTACTATGCCCCTCCGACGAAAGAAAGCGATATTTGAGCACATTTCGGAGTTTGAACGGGGCAGAATCGTCGGCTTTCGTGGAGCTGGATTGTCTTATCGTGCAGTAGCTGCTCGTGTGCAGCGTAACAGCAGCACAATCATGCGTGTTTGGAAGCAGTGGACGGACGAGGGTCGGACAACTAGGAAATCCGGGAGTGGACCACGAAATGTGACGTCAGCTCGCGTTGACAGACACCTGGTGCGTATGGCGCTGACGGACCCTTCTAGACAATTTGCAGCACAGTGATCAACAGCTACAGGTGTTTCATTGCGTGCTTCATCAATTCGGAGACGTCTGCTGCAGCGTGGGGTGCGCACAGGGATTCCTTTATACTGGATTCCTCTCACGCAAAACTATCGCCGCCTGCGGCTACAATGGGCCAATGTGCACAGGAGCTGGCGTGCTGATTGGCAGCAGGTCGTCTTTTCTGACGAATCCCGCTTCAATTTGTGACACCGTGATGACCGAATTTGTTTCAGGCGCTATGCCGGTGAACGGCACATTCCGGAGTGCATTATCAAACGCCACATTGACGAACACCCGGAGTTATGGTCGAGGGTGCCATAGCATATCATGGACGATCACAATTGCTACGAATTGTGGGCAATTTGAACAGTTCCCGATACATAAACGAAGTTGTACAGCCCCAAGCTATTCCTTTCCTGCATGGATTGCCAGGGACTGTATTCCAGCAGAATAATGGCTGTCCACATGTCGCCAGGACTGTCAAATCCTACCTTGATCCGCAGCAGGTACAGCTTATTCCTTGGCTTGCTTATTCCCTGGATATGTCACCGATTGAACAAGTGTGGAATTTCGTTGGGCGGCGTCTCGCTCGTGATCCTCGTCCTGTCGCTTCGACAGACGAACTTCGATTGCGCATGCAAATAATATGGAATACTCTTCCGCAGGCAGATATTCAAACTTTGTTTCACTCCATACCGAGCCGTGTAGCAGTTCTTATTGCGGCGCGTGGTGGCCACACAAAATACTCATTTCTATCTCTTTTTATTGTTTGTTTGGTTTGAAAATGTAATCATTTATTTGTACTATTACCGTTCAATTGTGTATTAAATTTCATTCAGCTAAGATGCTTCCTTCATGATGTTGCAATTTTCACAAACAGGAGTATGTTGTAACATAAGTTGTAACTTACGTTACAACTTATATTATATATATTGTCACTTATATATTATGAGTTTAGATAATAACTGAAATTATTTAAAGTGCATTAATAAAAATAAATCAGTTCTTAGCCTTTTTCTCTCATTTTTTTATAAAATATCTTTTAATTTTACCATTTGCTTGCGTGTATACACTACGGTCTGTAAGTCAAAATTTTGCATAACTTTATCAGTAAAGTTCTAATAAAAGAAAGTACATATATGTTTTACACAAGCTCATATATGGTCAATTCATGAACAACAAACTGATCTATTTTAAAAACACAAAAGACTATTTTTAATTCCATTAAATTGCCGGAAAGTATTTCACAGTTTTCCCGCCCTGACTCTCTCGACAAAAGAGATTCTCCATCGTAGGTTATTATTTTAAAATTCGTATCTTGCAATTTCGTTGGGAATTTGCAGAAGTCGAAAGATGAAAGTAATGACACATAGATTGTGATGCGAAAATTGTTTTTGAAAACTTAGCATTTGAAAGAAGAAGCCTCAAAGTGGGAAATGAAAAGAGGTAGAATTGTTAGGAAATTGTTTAGAATTCAAATTATGTTTTCTGCAATCACGACAGTGTGTGTGTATGTAAGCGTGTGTGTTTTTCTTTGTGCAGGCATGAGTGTGTGTATGTGTATTTGTGTGTGTAGTGTGCGTATGTAGGAGCGTGTGTATGTGTGTGTAGATGTGTGTATGTACGAGTGTGTGTGTGTAAATGCGTGTATGTACGAGTGTGTGTATGTATGTGTATGTGTATTTGTGTGTGTAGGTGTGTGTATGTAGGAGTTTGTGTATGTGTTTAGGTGTGTGAGTGTATAGGTGTGTGTGGATATGCGTGTGTATATATGTGTGTGTAGATGAGTGTGTAGGTGTGTGTATGTAGGAGTGTGTGTATGTGTTTAGGTGTGTGAGTGTATAGGTGTGTGTGGATATGCGTGTGTATGTATGTGTGTGTAGATGTGTGTGTAAGTGTGTGTGTAGGTGTGTGTGTATGTATGTGTGTTTGTATGTATGTGTGTGTGTAGAATGTGTGTGTAGGATATGGACGCAACCTGGAGATAGTTTTCGCTAGAGGAGCAGCATCGTGAGACCGGTCGACGGTGGTGCTGCAAAGGGAGGCCGGGGGAAAATAAAATCTTAGGAATTCAAAACAGTCAAATGAGAACAATAAGCAATGTGATTACTCAAAAAAATTTAGAAAACTTTTCCTACAAGTATGTTTTTATGCAGATGTTACCTTTTTTTAGAACAAAATTTATACCTCAAGGAGAGAAATAACAGCCACGTCATTAGTGGGAATTTACACAGCATACGAGCTTGGATCACTTTGTGACCACGACAAATTAAATGTGCTCTAGTCACCAGCAACAAACACGGAGAATCCTCACCCGGCTGGCATCGAACACGGAACCCTACGCCTAACTGATCAGCCCATATTGGTGCATAAAAAATTTCTTTTAAAAGAACACATTATCTTTTCGAGCGAAAATTTTTGCAACCGGTAATAATCGGCATCTATTTTTTCCTCGTGAACATAACACCAAAGCCTTTATACAGTGGCTCCCAAAAGTCTTCGTACACCTACGACTTTCAACGAAATAGGCCCCACTCCATTAGTTAGAATTGATATTTCGGAATAGTTATTTAATTAAAAGATCTATGATCAATTTTCAACAAAACTACACGAAAAGTTTTTAAAATGTATTAAAACTTAATTTTTAAGAAATCAAAAACCAAAAAGTGCCGGAAATTTTATCTCAGAAAAGTCTTCGTACACTTTATAAAATGTCTATATATTATCAAATAATCTAACTTTTAATTAAGTTACTAATTAGTAAAATATCATGCAGTATTCATAACTCCTTTTAAACGTCTGGGAATAGATTTCATTCTTTTTCTTTCTTTTTTTGCGTAATTTTTGAATAAGTGTTTAACCACACTTCGAGTCTTACTGTTTCTAGCACTATTTTCGTTTTGAAGCCCTATTTTCGTAATCTAGCCTCCATACATCTCTAAATACGTTACATTAAGTTCAAATCTGGAGATTGACTGGGTATTTTCTAAACTTTAGGACAATTTTCGAGGCACTAGACGCAAACGTTGAAAACCGTGTGCTTCTTATCGTTATCTTGATAAAAAAACAAAGTTGTTTCCAATAACCAAATTTTTGGTTAAGAGTTCAAAATTGGTTTGTAAAATATTTAAAGGAACAGCATAATTCATTAATTCATCAAAAAATTGCAAACTACCTATTCCTGATGCTGAGATGCACCCTCACACTAGAACACCTCCACCGTCCTGATTAACTGATCCAACTAAGTTTTTAAGATAAAGTTCCTACTTTTTTCTTCTACTTTCAATTATACAGCAATTTAACCAAAAATGTTGAATTAATTTTTATCTGTAAGTAAGACGTAATTACAAAACGTTTTGAGCTTATTTATCATTGATTTTGCGACGAAAAGTGTTTTCCACTCGACCAAGAAAATTTCTGCGTGAAGAGATCCCATTTAATCCAGCTAATCAGAGAACTTGGCGAACAATTTTAGGTGAAAATTAAATGTAAAATGTTTCATTTAACTCTACAGAAACTTTTACAGCACTCAAATGTGTATTTTGCATAATTTTTTTAACTTTAAATCTTTGATCGCGTTTTGTCAACTTTACCGGTTGACCTTTTCTTACCTTGTTTCCGAACTGATTCCTTTCTTTAAAGCATTTTATCAAGCACTTTACTATTTAAACACATAAATTAACTAATTTAGAGACATTTTAAACCAATTTACCGCTACTGTGAGAAAAAAATTCATATTTTGAATGGTGTTTGCGGTTTTTTACGAATACCAGCCATTTTATAGTAATAAGCACAATATTAAGGAACTAGTCGACCCGTGCGGAACTCCGCACTTTGCTTCAAATCGTCTCATAAGGCATTTCATTCTTTAAAAATTTCAGAAAAAACATTATAAAGAAGAACCGAAAAAAAAATAAACGGAAAAAAGTAAGCGCACAAGAGAAGTCATGTAATTTGAAGGCATCAGTAACAAAACCTCGTTAAATACAACGTTGTGATAATTTGATCATCGCTCACCTTTTGATTGTACATATTTTCAATGCAAACATAAATATCATTAAAAGTGTGGCTGAGTGACTAGTGAAAAAGCAGTTATTGTGCATATGAGAAAACAGGTTGTGGCAAATACAGTCCTGCCCATGTGAGCATCTGACGGGAAAGAAAGAAACATTTTTGGCACGGATTCGAACTGGTGCCATTCTGATTAACAGCACGACACTCCAACAAACTTAGCAATTGCGCCTTCCTTTTCGAATGCTATTCATTGGAGGAATGCGTAGTAAAAAACAGCAAAAAAGCTTTTTCCGGAAAAAAAATAAGATCATGCGTCTATGTTTTGTCATTAGCCAGCATTTTACATTTTAAAATTATTCGTAAAGCATGGAATTTGGTTAAAGAATGAGGAAGATCTCACGTAGCGATTGAAACAAATATTCTAGAGAAGTAATAAATTAGATTGAAAATAAGTGTTTTTATTTTTGAGTATTGAACTATTTCCCACAGCAGGCTGCTTTAACCGTTCCAGCTTAAATGCCCGCACATGTTTCGCTTTTAATCGAACACTTAAAATTCAAAACCAGTTGAACTACGTCCTTTTTTAAGTGTAATTTTTCGAACGCAGATAAAATGTTTTTTTTTTCTGCCGAAAGCAGAGGAGTAGAAAATGATTTCTTACTAATGGAATTGATAATAATTTCAATGTTTATATCGTATTCGAATAAAAAATTAAATGTTTACTGGGTGAAACTCGTAGTTTCAATTTGGCGTAATATTTTTTCATTTTTACAAAATGTCGAACACTGCTATTAGAAAAATCTACATTTCAACATACAATGAAAATGTTTTTCTGCCCTTGAGGTAAATCTAATACTTTTTTATGCTTACAGTATGCTTAGTTGTCTGAATGAAGTCAAAGCTTAAAAAAAGGAAGAACACCCTTCGATTAACAGTCAACTAATCCGAATGATAACTGTAGCCGGCATAAAGGAGTCGAAACACCAAGTAGCATTCCCATGCATTTATTTTATTACGTGTGTTATCTGTTTTATGTTATGAGTACGTGTAATGCGTAATATTAATCTAAATTTGCTGCTATGTCGGACAGCCCGAGCTTGCCCGAAGTTCAGTTAGTTTATAGCCGAACACTCTACCGAAAAAAAAACTAATCAATTTAACCGACCAACTAAGTCCAGTGCTTTTAAGCTTCATTTAAAAACATACACACACACACACACACACACACACAGGTTAATTTTATTTTTTTTTCCTTGGCGAAAGCGACGCAAAAAATTGCAAAATTGTATTAGAACTTTGCTTTAAAAAAAAAAAATCTGCATAAGAACTTCAGGCTGCATCAAGGTTTTACAATAGCAAGGGGTGTTTCCGAAAACATGATTTTTCGACCTAAGTTTACTTTTCGTCATTAGCTGGCTTGATAAATTATAAAATGAGCTGCGAATAATATATAAGATAAGATAGTTCAAATTATTTTGTATTTTCAATAAGTTTTTTTTAAGCATAGCTTTTCGAATGTTTAAAAATGTGATAGGATATTTGCTTTTTACAAAAAGAAGAAAAAAAATGTAGTTTACCCTTCAAATTGAGGCAGTAATTTTTTTACTTGTACAAAGAGTCAAAAATTCATTAGAAGAATCTATATTTCAATATACGATTTATTATTTTTTCTGAACAAAAAACAATTTCATTGTAGTCTGAAATCTTAAACCTGATACTTATATATT
Source organism: Uloborus diversus (assembly GCF_026930045.1). NCBI lineage: Eukaryota > Metazoa > Arthropoda > Arachnida > Araneae > Uloboridae > Uloborus > Uloborus diversus. Next base: position 172,728,765 of record NC_072735.1, on the reverse strand, counting down.
CGCTTACATTATGCTTTAATTTTCTTACCGGAGCCTAAGCTTTAAAAAAAAAAAGCCTTACAATTAAGAATCAATTTAGCTCCACGTTGCATCAAGTTTTCATAACAGCAACGCTCGCTTCTAACATTTATTCTACTCCCTCATATTTGTTATTCATTGATATTGAGGGTTCGTGTAATGCGCGATATTCATCTAATTTTTTGATGCAGATTGTTCGCTCGCGGGCCCGAACACGCACTCTCCTGGTTACCAGTCGAACGCTCTGCCAATCAAGCTATTCAGCTCCGTCGGTCTCACTGCAAGTTCAAGTTATAAATTTAACCGAAAACCTCATTCTGGTTCTTTAAAACCGGTTTTTTGAAAGAAAAAAAAATTTAGACCGTGGGTCTATTTTTCGTCAGTAGCCTGCACGATAAGCTTTAAATTAAGGTGTAAATCAAAGAAATCGATCAAGAATTGAGGAAGATCTCGCGTAGAAACCAAAAACAGGCTACAGAAATAATATATAAGGATATTATATCGGACAGCCCAAACTTGCCCGAAGTTCAGATAGTTTATAGCCGAACGCTCTACCGAAAAAAACTTATCAATTTAACCGAACAACTACGTCCAGTGCTTTTAAGCTTTATTAAAATATGAACACACACACAAGCTTTTTTTTTTGCCGAAAGCGACGTAAAAAATGGAAAAGTGCATTAGAACTTTGCTTTTAAAAAATGCATAATAACTACAGGCAGCATCAAGGTTTTGAAACAGCAAGGGGCGATTTCGAAAACTTGATTTTTCGACCGTAAGTCTATTTTTCTTCATTAGCCAGCCTGATAAGTTTTAAAATGAGAAGGGAATAATATATAAGATAAGATATTGAAGAAACATTTTTTATTCTTGAAAATTTTTACAATTTGTTACCGCAGGCTGCTTGAACCGTTATGACTTAGATGGCAGCACGTGTTCATCATTTAACAACACGTTTAAAATACAAAATAAATTGAACTATGCTCTTTTTTAAGCGTATCTTTTCGAATGTAGTAAAAATGTGATAAGCTATTTGTTTTTTTGCAAAAAGAAGAAAAAATACATATTTTACCCTTCAAATTGAGGTAAATATTTTTTTATTTGTACAAAGAGTCAAAAACTCATTAGAAGAATATATATTTCAATATACGATTTATTATTTTTTTCTGAACAAAAAACAATTCTATTGTAGTCTGAAATCTTAAACCTGTTACTTATATTTTCGCTTACATTATACTTTAATTTTCTTACCAGAGCCAAAGCTTAAAAAGAAAGAAAAAAAAAGTACACTTGAGTAGTAATTTAGCAAAGTTACTTCAAGTTTTCATATCAGCAAGGAGCGTTTCCTTCTCATTTATTCTATTTCTTCATAGTTGCTATTCACTTAATTAAGTGTTCATGTAATGCGCGATATTTCTCTAATTTTTGTTGCAGATTGTCCGGACGTGGGCCCGAACACGCATTCTCCTAGTTACGAAGAGAACGCTCTGCCGATCAAGCTATTCAGCTCTGTCGGTCATAGCGCAAATTAAAATTATAAGCTTAACCAAAAACCTTATTCTGGTTCTTTAAAACAGGTTTTTCGGCTGAAAAAAACAATTTTTAGACCGTGGGTCTATTTTTCGTCAGTAGCCAGCACCATAAGCTTTAAAATAAGGCGTAAATCAAAGAAATCGATTAAGAATTGAGGAAAATTTGGCGTAGAAACCAAAAACAGGCTACAGAAATAATATATAAGGATAAATAAACAAATAAATAAATCCAAATGATTTATAAGGGTCAACACAATGCAAAAATATTAATAAATCGGCATATGATAATTTTAATCATGAATTTATTCCAAAATATTTGAGTGTACGATGACTTTTGTGGCGTGTTATTTCTCTGTCTCTTCGTTTTCTGACCCATTTTAAATAGAAGATCCGTCCATATTTTAAAAAAAAAACCAATGGGTTGTATTTAGAATGATATAGGAATGATGTGAAAAAATATTGGACTTCATATTCGAATTCAGTTTCGAGTTACTTTGGTTTTACTAAAAAATTTCAAAGTGTACGAACACTTTTGAGAGCCACTGTATTTTAGTGTGCAAAATTATTATATTGAACTAAAGGATTAAATAAAGAGAGAGGATCATCAGTTTTAACCAGAAAATGAATTTTCAATGAAATAATTAGTGTGGAAAACAAAAAACAATTCAAATATGAAAAGGAATTTTCAATAGCAAAATAAATATTCAATTTAAAAAATGAGTTTTCAGTAAAAATCATAAAAATATTTTACTGAAATAAATATTCAAATTTCAGAACGAAGATATGTATTGCATCAGGTAAATTTAAGCCAATCTAATTTTAACAAAAACAAATTTCAATAATCGCAAAAATTCGGATTCTGATGCGTTGGAAAGTATACTAAGCACCAGAAATCCAGTTACTTACAACCTCTAAAAAACCAATCAATGTTGGATAAGATCCAAAACAAATATTCATCTCATCATTTGTCATAAATCCGTTTGCTCAGTCAAAATAAAACGTAACCGCTAAATTTTCTTTCCTCCTCGCAGGCAGGTATCTTAATCTTTATCGAAAGTGTAGTGTTGTGGAATGTTGTCGCAAATGTCATCGCCGCAGCCATTACGGCAAGCCATTAGTCGGAGGGCGCCATTTTCTCAAAAGCTTTTCGGAACGAGACTACTAATGCACCTCACATGTTTCTCGGTGTGTTAATGGTCGGCTTTGCCTCTACCAAATAATTTCAAAAAAAAAAACAGAAGAAGAAAGAAAAATCTTGTCTCAATGTATGGTGGTTACAGCTCTTTTTGATTGTCTCTTCGTGTTCTTTATGAGTATTCAGTCTTTTCGCCCACTGATGATAAAACCATTATCTTTTGTTTTAGAGAAAGCTGGAGTTCTTAAAGATTTAAAATCAATTTAGTAGATTTTTACTGCTCTCTGGTGATGTTAAATCAAGTTTAAAACTTGGTGGAATTATTTATTTTCTTGTTATACTTTTATTCAATTGGTTGTGACATTAAAAGCATGAATAAGTAACCGAAACCTTCTTTTGAAAATCGAAGTTTTAAGAACAGAAGTAATTGCAGAACATAATCATCATTTTCAACCGTTGTCAATCGCATTACAGATGCTTGATTGTAACATTTTTCTTTTTTTTAAACTTGTAATGTTTAATAGAATAGTATCGCAGTAAAAATCTTTAACAACTATTATATTCCACCATAAGATGACATTTTTTTATTGATATGCTTAAAATACTTAAATGGTTTTCACAAAACTGACAAGTTTAATGGATATTATCTTCACCATTTTGGCTCCTTTTAATCATTAGATGAAAAACTGATACTGATATAAAAAACTTAAGTAGAGATCCTTTTCTAAAATTGTTACACAGAACCTGTCACAAAATTGATTCCCTAAAAAGATATGGAATATATATACTCACAAATTTTTGATACCAAACATGGAGAGAAACACTTAAATTATGTGCCTCAAACAACGGTATAACGAACATATTAAAAATACCTGACAAACTACAGTAGATATTAAAGTTGCTGCATGTAATGAAATTACGATTGAAGAGTAAGGAAGAAGTTACTACAAATTTCCAATGTTGGATCCAGTGTTCACAGGACAGGTGAGAATAAGACTTAGAAACAGCAATCCCAATACTTTGGTTGAGAAAAGCTGAGGCACAGATTTCTAGTCGCATGATTCCCATAAAACATTGGGTTGACATTCTTTGCGGGAAACTAGATAATGGGTACACGCTTTTAGTTTATCAGTTACTTTTTATCATCAGTAGCCACTGCATCTAAAACATTTTAATTAATTTCATTTTGTTTTATTTTAATATCACAAAAACGTAAGCTGTGCAACAAAATGTTGACTTATGATACCTACTTTTAGTTTCATTCATTTAAATTTTCTGTTCCACCTGACCCCGCCCAAGTTTTGCTCAAGCCTTTCGTACATGCCGGCAAGTTAGCGCTTGCTAGCTCTTGAAGGGTTGTGGTAGGGGAGTGAAAGGAAAATTGGCATATCTTGTTCGTTGGCAATATGATATACTGTGGGGGGAACTTGGTATTGTTTTTACGTCACACACTAGTTACTTCCTAGTATAAATGGCTTTTGGGCCGTGGTAGCCCGATCGGTAGAGTGTCGGATTCGGGGCCGGAGGGTCCTGGGTTCGAATCTCGATCGTCGAAGACCCACCGTCGTCATTAAAGGGGACTGGGCGACGTTAAATATGCTCGTGGTCTCAATGTCCTCCAAGTGAAACGATACCTCTGGGGGTGCTAGCACCAGGTAGCTATTAGCTCCTGGACTAGTTCTAAATTCTCATTAACTGTTCGATCCGGTGATGGTGCTGCCATCTATCGGTATATAAAATAATGGAGGCAAGGCACTTAGTATGCAGTCCTCGACACTAATACAGTTGTAGTCAGTTGTGACTCTGAATAGGAATAGGAAATGGCTTTTGTTGAAAAGATATCGATTACGCAAGAATTATTTGTGACCAGCTTCTTCAAAAAATAACAGTTACGTTTGAATTTTAAGTTAAAATTTTATTTATTTTGTGTCCTACATAAGATATTTAGCCACCAGGTGGCTAATGGCGAGTAGTTATTTTCATGCCTACTGCATTGCTAACTAAAATTTCAACAGAAAAAAATGAATTAAGAAAACTTGACTTCTGTCTTCAATTTCAAGTTTCGGCTCATTCAAAAATTAAGCGTTTCTTTCATAAAAGTCAATATAAAGGGTGTCCCAAAATTAACGCAAGATTTGAATTTGCCGCCATTTTTGCAATAAATTGTGGGTATTCTTGAAAAAAGAACAATTTGGCAGCTGAGAGTCTAGGGTTATTACAAATGGAGCGTTTTCGATTCTATAATGCGTTTTCATTATCGAACAGTTATTTGAAAAATAATGAAAGTTTGGGCGGGTCAAGCAGTTTATTGTTATTGGCGCTCGATATCGCAATTAGTTAATGCGCAGGTGGTTGTGGGATTGCTGACATAGACGTTTAACTTCAAATAACCCTATAGGGAGAAGTCTAATGATGTAAAATCACACGATCTGGGGTACAATTCATATCACCGAAACGAGAGAGTACACGAACAGGAAATTCCTGACGCAGTGATTGAATTGTTTCGCTGGCTGTATAATAGCATAACACTCCATTTTTACTAACCCTAAACTCCCAGATCTCAAATTGTTCTTTTTCCGTGGCTGCCAACAATTCACAGCAAAAATTGTGGCAAATTCAAATCTTGCGTTAATTTTGGGACGCCCTTTATAAAAATGGCTATGTATGTATTTGAATGTTCCTTTTACAAGTCCACAGTTTACGTCAGATTTTTCTAAAATTTGGCTCAGAGGTTCTTTGATGCTCAAGAGCTCACATACAGAGGTTTTCCGTATACAACCAACATTTTAGTTCGGATAATAGCCAAGTTTGTCACAGAGGTCCTTTGATGCTCAGGAATTTACATAGAAAACGATTTACGAGAAATGTTGTACTTTTTTTGAGCAATCACGATTGCTTATTGTTCTCATTTGACCGTTTTTGGTGTCCGTGCCTTTTTCAACTTGGACCAGAAGCCTTTGCAGCACCACCGCCCACCGTCCTCTGCTGGCGGCGCGGCTGCTCCGGTTTTGAGCTCTCCGATCTCCTGGTCGGAGGCGTCCATGTCCTACACACACGCACGTTCACACACATACACACACACGACTTCACACACATACACTCACATACGCCTACGTGCATACACACAGGTCTACGCACACACACAACTATGCACACGTAACCGCCCAGGAAGAGAGGCAGGCTTGAGGGGGACAGGAGCCGTTTCTAGAAACAATAACTCCAATGAGTAGGGTCCTGTCTCAGTTCGTGATTGCGAAAAACATAATTTGGATTCAAAATTTCAGAATTCAAATTATTATTTTTTTCTTTTATTTAATCCTGATTGTTGAACATGCTTCACTTGATACAACTTTCACTTTCGAGATAGTCCATGCAAAGTCAATTAATGCAGCTAATTTCAAGTAAGAATGAACTTCTTAGCAGAATTTCATACAATTTACTTTTAAAATCGCCGCAGCCACTTAATAATATATAACTCTTAAGATCTGCGCTTAAAAATTTATGGAACAGCCAAACAACTTTCGCAATTGCGAAAGTTATTCTAAGAAAAATATGATACTTATAACACCAACTAAAGGCTATTATCTTAAATATGCATTTCTCTCAAGCCCCGAATCATTTATTCCCCGGAATTCATCGAAAAGAAATCCTCAGCAGGTGTCCGTTCGGAGCAACACGCAAAGATGGGAAAGAAGAACAGCTGAAAATTGATCTCCAGAATATCTTCCTGCATCTTGTCAAACTCTTTTGGTTTTTTCTGGGTGCGTGATGGATGATCTTCGTAGACTCATGAGAGCAAGTTCAAGAAACTGGCTATGCGGCAATTCTTTTTGTGTGTGTGTGTGTGTGTGTGTGTGCTTTTTTTTTTTTTTTTTTTTTTTGGTCCTTACGCATCTTTATTTGTTACATTGTTCCTTTTGCTGTTCTTTATTGAAGAGAGACGTTATGATTAAACTGGTACTGAAGAAAAATTGCCTTTTGGTAGTAAAAATTGTAGGTAGATAAATATGAGTATGCAATCTATTTAATGCTGCAAAAGCACTCATTTTCGCAACCCGTAATTTTTGCGAAAATGAAGATATCGGTTATTTCTAGAGCTAAAAATTTTGCGATTGTTATATGAATGTTACCAAAAGTTGATTATATGAAGGCGTGGCAGATGTCCTAGTTTATCGGGATTGTCTTAGTTTTCAGACAAGACACCGGTGTACCGGTTAAAGATAAATTTGATTATAGATGTCTAAAAGTTTAGAAAAATACTGAACTGTGCAAGATTATTTAGGAAAATTACTTCGTCATTTGTAACACTGACATGTTAAACTAATATCGAATAAAAGTATTTTACAACAAAACTAAACCAAAAAAGCCTTTCTCAAAAAAGTTTTAGCCAATTAAAAGTACACGCAAATTTTATTCCTCATTCAAATTGTTTCTTCTTACTTAAGTAACTTATAAATATTAACGTGTAAGAAATAAAATGTTTAAATTTCTCTGCTTAAGTCCTTTATTACTACCCCTAGTTTTGGTTCATAATTTCTTAACATTTATTAATAGCATTAAGAATGAATTGCGCTGTAAAACACTTTATAAACCCAGTCAAGGGTGTGTATCCTTTTGAACCCGCGACGCTGGGAGGGGGACGGGCATTCTGGGCGGTCATTCCAAGCTCGTTAGCTTGCGAGATTGAGATTCTCGCTTACGTGATTGGTTGTGATATAGAAATGTCGCAAAGTAGTATTATAATCTACTCGAACTTAGCTTGCGGCTAGGTTCGAGTAGATTAGAATACTACTTTACGACATTTCTACGTCACAACCAATCACGGGAGCGAGAATCTCGATCTCGCAAGCTGACGAGCTTTGAATGACCGCCCTGGTGTCCCGGTTGAACACTTCAAAAAATCTGGCAAGCTTAATTATACAGAGTGTTCCGTTTTAACCTGCAAGACCTTTTTTTTCGCAATTGTTAGTCCCAGATGTATACTTCCAACTGCAAAAATGCTCAAAATCAGATGCAGGTTTAAGATATCGAAAGTTTGAAGTGAAAATAAAAATACAAAATTGAACTTTTTATACGGGCCCGGTCCCCTATTTTGTATTAAGGGAAATAATCTCCATCCAAAACTTAATTCCAGCACAAAAAGTTCGAAATTATTGCGACCAATATTCACCGAGATATGAAACGCAGCGTTTTGTGACTTACACCAATATCGAATAAAAGTATTTTACAAGAAAATTAAACCAAAAAAGCCTTTCTGAAAAAAGTTTTAGTCAATTAAAAGTATATGAAAATTTTATTCCTCATTCAAATTGTTTCTTCTTACTTAAGTAACTTATAAATATTAACGTGTAAGAAATAAAATGTTTAAATTTCTCTGCTTATGTCCTTTATTACTACCCCTAGTTTTGGTTCATAATTTCTAAACATTTATTAATAGCATTAAAAATGAATTGCACTGTAAAACACATTATAAACCCAGCCAAGGGTGTGTATCCTTTTGAACCCGCGACGCTGGGAGGGGGACGGGCATTCTGGCGGTCATTCCAAGCTCGTTAGCTTGCGAGATTGAGATTCTCGCTCACGTGATTGGTTGTGATATAGAAATGTCGCAAAGTAGTATTATATTCTACTCGAACTTAGCTTGCGGCTAGGTTCGAGTAGATTAGAATACTACTTTACGACATGTCTACATCACAACCAATCACGTGAGCGAGAATCTCGATCTCGCAAGCTGACGAGCTTGGAATGACCGCCCTGGTGTCCCGGTTGAACACTTCAAAAAATCTGGCAAGCTTAATTATACAGGGTTTTTCGTTTTAAACTGCAAGACCTTTATTTTCGCAATCGTTAGTCCCAGATGTATACTTTCAATTGCAAAAATGCTCAAAATCAGATGCAGACTTAAGAAATTGAAAGTTTGAAGTGAAAATAAAAATACAAAATGGAACTTTTTATACGGGTCCGGTCCCCTATTTTGTATTAGGGGAAATAATCTCCATCCAAAACTAATTCCAGCACAAAAAGTTTGAAATTAGTGCGACCTATATTCACCGAGATATGAAACGCAGCGTTTTGTGATTTACACCACTTTTCACTTGCCGTAAATAACACCTTTTCGAGGAAAATATAACTGTTAACAAGTGATTAAAATTATATATGTGCATAGAGTGAGATTTTTAAAATTGTTCATGGTTTTGTAGCGTGTTTGTATGTATCACGACATAACATTTGCATTTATTTTCGAATAGCAATGAAAAATATAAATACTTTGTTTTTTTACTTCGATAACCTGTCATTCTTCTGAAAAGGCGATAAGTTCCAATCTCCTCTTCTGTATGGTCCCTTAAAACTTTGATCTGGAATATCTACTTGAGTTTTGGTCTTACAAATGTCAAATTTTTTGTGTCACTAATAGTTTTCAATGGAGATTATTTCTCTAAATATTAGTTAGGGGACCTAGAGCCCGTATAAAAAGTTAAATTTTGTATTTTTTGACTCATTTTCATTTTTGCTTCAAACTTTCAATATCTCAACTTTTCATCTGATTTTGAACATTTTTGAAATCGGAAGTATACATCTAGGACTAACGGTTGCGAAAATAAAGGTCTTGCAGTTTAAAACGAAACACCCTGTATATATACTACATATAAATTTGAAAGATTTCTCGAGGCCCAAATTTCCACGATGATGACGAGTTCGCGAAAATCCGCAAAAATCAAAGCCTAGACAAAGAGCTTTTACAGTACACAATTTATAAATGAATATGTGTGTGTGTGTGTATTTTGTCACAAAAAACCGTGACACATTATATTCTGAGAAAAAAAGAAAAAAAAGATTTTTGTAAAAGGTGTTTTTTTACACGTAGAGTGTCGGTGCAGGGAAAATAACTTTCTCCAGTAGCTAAGGAGATTTTTTTTTTTTTTTTTAAGAAGTAAAAGGTGATTTTGGTTTATTTCATGCACAATATCGCAAATCAATGCCATTGTAATAAAATGCGCCCTTATTACATTGCACTCTATTTTATGTTGATATTTCAGCGTGTTGCCTTTTTAAAAAATTGGCATAAACTCAGATAATGCAATAGAAAGCAAACTCTTTACAGTACAGAAAAAATATATAACAACGTAAAAACTAACCAGTTCTTTTAACTTTGAGCATGAAAATATCATGCATAACTGGTTCTTGTTTTTCTCTTTTTTTGAGCAATCACGATTGCTTATTGCTTTCATTTGACTGTTTTTGACGTTCCTATCATTTTTCCCACCGCCACCCTCCGCACCATCACCGTCGACCAGGTCCTCACGATGCTGCACCTCTAGCGAAAACCGTCTCCAGGTTTTGTCAATATCCTACACTTACACGCATACATACACGCACCTACACACATATACATATATACACCTACACACACATACATACACCTACACACATACACAAACACATGCACACACAAACACACACACACACTCACATACACACAACTACCCACACACTCATACCTGCACACAGACACAAACACATATGCCTACACACACATGCACATACCCCCCCACACACACACATACACACAACTACCCACACACTCATGCCTGCACACAGACACAAACACACATGCCTACACACACACACACATACCCCCACACACAAACACACACGCTTACATATACACACACACTCGTGATTGCGAAAAACATAATTTGAATTCAAGATGACAAAATTCAAATTATTTTTTTATTATTATTATTTTATTGTTATTTGCGAAGTTAGGAATTCTCCTTGCACTTTATGCGTGCATTTTGATAAAATTACCACATCCACTCATAAAGATATCAACTTTTTTTTTTTTTTGAAAAAGTTCAATTATTTTTCATGCGTTTTTCCCTCATATATAAGTTTTCAAATAACATGTACGAAACTTTACCAAATATTTTTATATGTAATTTAAATTGCATGAAAAAAAAATGAAAAGATATATTAAACAGAAAAAACTTTCATAGTGCATGCAAGAAAGTTTGTAAGACAGACTGTATTTAGAAACTATTTAAAACGTGTAGTTTATTATCATAAAAATATTTAAAGCTATGCCTCTTAAACGGCACAATTTTTTACACATCCTATGACAAATGTTAAATGATAAGAGAATATATGACCATTATAAAATCTTCAAAACAAATTATTAAACAATTTATTTTAATCTAGCAGATAATATCTAAAGGGACTATCTAAACATTATGAAATCTTCAAAACAAATCATCGCTCAATTTTTTTAGCCTAAAAATGAATAGTAACGACAAAAATAATAAATCCTTTTCATAATACAAAAAATTATTAATAAATAAAAATCATTTTGGAATCTATAATATTGAGACATCCTCTCAGAATTTAGTGCACTTGAGAGATTATTCAAAATATAGGGTAATTGAGACGGTATACATATCTTTAAACATTTTCATGATATTAAACTAAACATTTTATGTATGTTGCTAGATACGATTGCCTATTTACTCAATGTGTATTTTCTTTCCTTTTTTTTTTACTTCTTTCGCACGTACGCTATGAAAATTACTCTTCTTTAAAAGAAGCATTCCCTTTCAATATAATACTTTCTTTTCAAGCTTTGCCATATAATTTTAAATATGTGAAAATTATTCCTAAAATTTTTGCACATTTAAACTAAAAACTTTTGGGAGAATAAGCAAAAACGCGTATGAAAAATAACTGAATTTTTCAAAACATTGTCGATGTCTTAAGTAACACTTTTCTAAGGAAGAGGCAACTTTCCCTACATTGAATTGCAACTTGAACTTTTTAAGTAAGAAATCTTTTGAAACAAGGCGCGTTTCTGCAAGATTTCATGTTTGAAGTTTTAAAAACCTTCAAGTTGAATCCGTTCATTTCCTATCGGCCATTTGTATTTGAACATATAACACTGAAAATTCTTCTCCGTCTAACTACTACAGTAACCCGAGTTTTCCACATTATTTTTAAAATTTGTTACTTTCAAATAACCTCGAAAGTTTGAAAGAAATACTTTGAAAAGAATAAAAATGAATAAGGGTCATTTTTCAGCGTGTGTGGTTCGCTTCGGTGATTTCGAGTTTTCTGAAAGTTTTTATTTGATGCTGGCGATTTTTTAAAGAGTTTGTTATCGTGATTGCGACTTCTTTAAGTTGTTGCTTCTCTTATATAAGAAGTTCAAGATTTCATTTTTGATTTTTTTGAAGGGTTATTACATTCAACTCGTCCATAATGACAGGAATTTCAGCAACGCATCGGATGTAACGCCAATAAATATCTGGTTTTAGCAGAATTTAATCTAAAGGAGAGTAAACACTTTTGATTTTAACTTCAAAAGTTCAAGTGGTGACCTTGGTTTTAGTAGTCAGGACGATTTGGAAGTATGTTTGCAGACGACATTTGGCAAGCTAGTGAAAACGTATGCTGAGTGGATTATTAAATTAAAACACTGTCAAGAAAGCAACGGTACAGGCGAAGCCACTAACCTTAACAATATACTTACTCATGTATACAGAAGTTTGAACGTTTTGGAAATGTAATTTCAATTTTACAGAAGTATGGAAAGTGACAAAAATCTATCAAAGAAATTTTAGTGTCAAAATTTACGTGAAGAAAATATCACTTATCAGCAAATATAGTGGCAAACCCTAAAAACGTATAACGATCACGTTAAATATTTACTTCCATACTCGTTTTTACCACAAGACTAGCAGAAAGCTAGTTTAACGAAGTAGTGGTGGCACACAAAATTTCACAATTTAGAAGAAACGTTTTTGCACTTTAACCATATTATATTACATCCGTACTTTTGAACAACAACCGATGTGAAAAATATCAATTTCGCTCAAAATAATTGCAAAGTTTTTCCATTTTTATGAGCAATAAAAACCTACACTTTCACGCAAAATACTCGTACGTCTAAACAAACACATACACACACATACATACACCTACACACATACACATACATACACCTACACACATACACAAACACATACACACACATACATACACTTACACCTACGCACACATACACAAACACATACACACACGCATACATACAGACACCTACACATACACACACACAAACACATACACACAACTACCCACATATTCATGCCTGCACACAGACACAAACACATATGCCTACATACACATACAGATACCCCGCCCCCACGCACACAAACACTCATACACACAACTACCAACACTCATGCCTGCACGCAGACACAAACACACTTGCCTACACACAAACATACCCCCTACACACAAACACACATACTCCCCACACACAAACACACATACCCCCTACACACAAACACACATACTCCCCACACACAAACACACATACCCCCCACATACACAAACAGACACACGCCCCCCCCCCCCACATACACAAACAGACACACGCCCCCCCCCCCCCCCACATACACAAACACACACGCCTACATACGCACACACACTCATGATTGCGAAAAACATAATTTGAATTCAAGATGTCAATTTTTTTTTTTTTTTTTTTTTGGTCCTATCTAACTTTTACGACAGAGCCCACTGAAAATTTGAAACCTTCATGAGAATATTGCTTCATATTACTTTAAGCATGTACTTATAATTTATAATAATTTTAACATAACATTATAACCTCGATATAATGACTCAAGGAACAGGAAAAGGTTATCATTAAATCAAGGAAATCGTTAAATCGAAAAGCATAAACATTCAATGCAATCAAATCCGGACCAGTGAACTGTATCCTGAAATTGAGGGAATCGTCAAATCGTGTATCGTTAAATCGAAGTTAGATTGTACTTGAATAACAAGTGACATCTCTTGCTTCAGCTCATAACAAAGATAGAGATCGTTAAAAAACAAGGATTGTAAGTTTTGACTACTATAACTTTATACTAGGTTGTAAGGCTGCTGAGTCGAAGGAAGAAGTGACCGACTGCAGCTCCGTCTCCGACTCCTTTATCCCAAAATCAATCCTAATCTGACTCCAACTCCACTGCTCTGGTTTCATCACATTGGTTTTTGTTGCACTGCGAAGTTTACTATTATATGAGCATATTTTTATGATAAGCTTTTTTTTTCTTACAAACGGGACTGCGTTAGAGGCAATATCTTCTGCAGAAGTAGTACAAACCCCTGATATAGCATCCATTCCTTCATGTAGGTCGCTATTGGTGGATGCGATTGCCACGAGAATTTCGGCGCCCAATTTCCCCATCATGCGGAGGCATCTGGGCTCTATTCGATGCGGAACTGCCCTGTGAACATTTTAATTTGTGCAAGATCCTTAAAAGACAAACAAGAATTCGAGGGACCTTTTACATATCACGTTATGGTACGACATGAACGCTGTTGATTTTCTGCATCATGAAAATCCGACTAGAGTTAGGTTCGAATCTGCACCTTTGGGCATAAGAGACCAGCATCTAACCACTACACCACTCTGTTGGCTCTATCATGAACTAAATTTGATAGAAATCTGGAATTGGTTATATTTGATGCAAGTCACATAATTTAGACTGCTAAAACCCACAAATAAACTTATCAGGGTCACTCCACGGAAAAGTAGCCATTTTGTAGAGCACGTGACCGATATTTTATTTCATTAAAGATAATAATTTAGAAATGCAATAAACAAAATTTTTGTCATAAGAAATCACAAAGCATATGTGGTTTCTTGCACAAAACTTTTTGCCTGCATCCTTTTAAAATTATTAATTTTAATGAAATATATTAGTCGTTACGTTGGGATAAAATGGCGGATTTTCCATGGAATGGTCCAACAGCATAAGTACCTAGAGAGTGTTGTAGTATTTGAGAATAAATCATGCAAAATTGGTCTAAATCTTAAAACCTTGGATTGCCCTAAGATTTTAAGATTTCTCCAAAGTGAGCAATATGCTTGTTTACTATTATACTGCACTTAATAACTTCTGTGAGTTTAAAGTAAAATTCTTACAGATAGTTCAGACAAAATCATTAATTTTGTTATCAAAAAAATTGTTTAATCAGCAGTCGAAACAGTAAGAGCAAAGTCGATCCTTGATCTTTTTCTCCCCGAATTTTATCCCATTTCGATAAAATTTAACCGAAATTCCACAACAAATGTTGACTTTATGTTCTTGTCGTAACACCAATATAGAAAAGAATTCAGTTTACGTGAATATAAATTCTATTCCAAATAAAAGCCACCAACGTCCTCTCCGAATGCATTCTAGTAGGAAAAAAAGGGATTGAATTTGCAGACGATAGCGAAATGCAAAGTCTCCTTCGAAAGCAGATTGAAATCCTCGAATCCCTCTCAAAACAAACTCAAGAAACTTTGAAGAAAAAAAGTGATCGCCAAGTCGCTTCGAAAGTCGTTGAAAAAGATCCGATTTTGGTTCCTGATTCTTATTTCAAACTGGAATGGTGTTCCTAAGAAAAACAGCACGTTATTTTGAGAGTTATTTGTGCTAGTTAGTGATCTGAAACAATGAAATACAATTTAGTAACAATTACACCTCGAAGAGATTTCGACACAAATATATTTTTATAGAATTGATTAGAGATTGCAATACCGGACCGAAAATTTAATACCGGTATTTGGTATTTTTAAAACGTGATACTGGAATACCGGTATTAATACCGGTATTTGAAATTTCTCAAAATAAAAATGCTTGAAAGCATATTCTTTCGTTGCTACATTTCATAATTTAGTACAAAAATCGTATTATTATGAAAGCGAATTGCGAACAAATATAAATACAGGAATAAATATCATATTAAAAAATCAATAATAGTAAAAACATCTATTGAATATTCTCAAAGCCTGGAACTCATTTTAGTACTCAACTTTCCTACAGTTGAAACTACTCTTTCTGAATTCACGCAGTTCAGAAGGACTGTTTACAATGTACGATACACCTCCTCTAATTGTGCAGATGTCCTTCATCATTAAATAATTTGGTCTCTAGTGTGTTATTTTTTGGATAAACCCTTTTGTGTGGGTTTGTGTGTTTCTTTTGTACTGTGTATATTTTTTTTTCTTTTTTTTTAATTTTGCTAGTTGTAATTTCCTTCCGAGAGACGATATTTTTCCAATATTAACATCCTTTTCTCTTAAGCAGGAGAGATTTGTGTTTGCTTTTTACTAACCCTTTGGTTTGAAATTTATGTTACACTTGACTAAATTTGATCTTGTTAGTTTCTTTTATTCATTTTCACTTTCTTTTCAAACTTCCTTACAATTATAATTATTAAAATATCTGAAAATATGTTTCAAGTTATTATGCTTTACCTCCATGCAAATTTTTGAGGCACTATATAATTTTTAAATATTATCTTGGCTAGTATAAACCCAAATAGCGAGACAGGACAACAAACCAGTACTGGTGACAACAAATTACCATTTGCTATGCTAGCAAGAAAAATTGTTTGCCGAAATTTAGTACAGTTGAGACAAATAATCAAAAAATAAATCATTAAGTGTCACTGCAATTGATGGCTGGAATAAATTGTTCATAGGACAAGTGCATTCAGACTTACACTCAAAATTTACTTTTACAAAAGGGAAAGTGTGATCAGGGAAATGGAAAAAAAATAAAAGCATGATGCATAAAAGCGCACGAAAATGCGATTCATCCCACCATCTTGTAAAGACAATATCATTTTGCAATCTTTCCGCTACTTCTGTTTATTGATATTCTATTAGTTAGTGCTTTTGAAGCCAAATTTTACGTCAATAGATTGATTTTGGTTCTGTACAATAGAAAAAGAAACGTACATTTAAAATATAAGTAGATATTTAATAAGTTAAATTCAGAAAACTCTTTAATTGGAAACTATTTATTATTTTTCACAAATATCGAAAATACCGGTATTTTACCTCAGCAAATACCGGTATGACGAAATTGCAAAATTGCTCGAAATACCGGTATTCGGTATGACGGTATTGCAATCTCTAGAATTGATTGACAAAACTCTTTTGCAATAACAGTTGCTACACCTTCGCCTATTGACAACAAATGGCTTGTTGATAACCAAAGGTGCCATCCCCTCGTCAGAGCAAGGGCATCCCCCCCTAAATATTTCAAAGACCACCTGAAAAAAAGAGACCCCCCAAAAAAGGGAGAATTACCCCTCAAAACAACTCTCCTAAAACGTTCAATGGCGCAGTCTGCGCCATGATCCCCCCCCCCCCCCCCCCCGCCCTAGATGGGCGCCAATGTGATAGCGCTTTATGATCAGCTGGGATTTTTGGTGACAATAGAATCGGTTTGCCGCAACTGTAGATAAAACAATTGCCTCAAATACCTCAAAAGTGGTAAAAAAAATTATCCAATTTATCCAGGAATGGTCTTTGTCAAAGGATCATAGGAGATAGAAATAGCTTTCTTTGACTTATTCCTTTTTGTTTGACCACTGAAGTGTAATAAATTCTTGTTAAACACAACTTTTATTTCTTTAAGCGATTTCAGGGTTTTTTTGGGGGGGAGAAGGGGATGTAGCATTTTTTTTTTTACTTACGTTTTTAACTTGGGTTAAAATATGAATTTTAAATGGTTTTTAGTTTATAGATATACTATTCATTTTTCATTTTTGTTAGGCAGCGTATTAGCATGCAGTGAAAGCTTTAAGTATTTCATTCAAACATTTAACACAATACGAAACATTTGAACATATGTATAATGACTATGAGTCTTAGGTTACATACTTCTACAAGGAAGCTACCGAATTGTCTGCACAGCTGCTGCATTTTGCCTACAGGTGACGCTGACACAATCTGAAGAAAGACAAATAAAATTCTTCCATAAATTATTATCAACACAACTATTATTTTCTCTAACCGATTTCAAGATTTTATTTCTTTTTCATTTAGAACTGTACGAACTAAATCCAACTTCAGTTCACTACTTAATTTTTTGTGGATTAATTCATTTTGAACATCACTTTCTCAGTTATGCTTCAAAAATTCTATATAGTTGAACCCCCCCCCCCCCCCCGAGGGAGCGTAGAAGAATTTCAAAGTCAGGGTGAATATTTAAAAGACTAAATTAAAATGTAAAATTAAGAACATTTTGCTAAATTTTGTGATCACATAAAATATTTTTGTTATTATCTTCTGTTCTGAGGTTTTCATGCAGTTTTCATTGAAATATTTATATCAATCTGGATTTTCAGCATTATTAGGCTTTAAGTCAAAACAAACATTGAGAAAAGTCTTCAAAGTAACCTGAAATGCGTTATATCAGTTACGACCTAATGCTCAAAAATTTCCCCAAGGACAAACAACGGCAAATCTACCAGTAGTGTTATGAAAGCGATTGGTATTTACGTATCAATCTCACCTATATTCTAGATTACGTCAAATTACTTTGTGTTTCGTTTTCTCTTCTATTCTATGTGTTCTAATAGCAATATATTCCATAACATTGTGCCTCGAAATATCAAAGTTCGTGATCGAGCTTATCTATATTCTCATTTCATCTTTTTCAAAATTAACAAATCTGAATTTCCTTTTGAAATAACAGTACATAAAGAAAGAACATTGCATTTTATAATAAAACTTCCATTGAAGCATTTTTTAGCAATGAATTTGTGCTTCTAAAAACTGGAAAGTTTTTCGGTTTTTTTAAACAAGGCAAAGTGAAAAATGAAATATTTTTCTACTGAAATTTCCTCTATTCGATAATAAAACTCATTTTTGATCAAATGAATGAGTAAATGAGAGGTTGAATGAATAGATAAAAAGTTAATGAAGCAATCAACATAGAACTAGGTAAATATATTGAATTAAACTATGAAGAAAATAAAAAGAGTGAATAAAATAAAGAATGACTAAGAAAATAAGTGAAATAAACAAATAAGTTAATTACCAAATGAAGGACTGTAAACTAATTAATTAATAAATGAATACGTTAGTGATTTAGTAAATGTATGAATAAACAAAATGTATTTCACTTTGATCCATCCACTTTGCCTCGAATGTACTGGACTAATGGTGGAAATATTTAAAATGCAAATAAGCTTAACATTAACTAAATAGATACTAATTAATACTTAAGATTTTAATAACAAGAACTTTATCATTTTATAACAGCAAAAATGATTTTTTACTTGCAAAAAATATTGCAATATGAGTAACATTTTTTGAAAATTGCTTGTATTGTCATATGCATCTTTAGAGGTAACTTTTTCGCGATTGGAATAGCCTGCATGTGTTACTACATAGGTAAAATATTACCAGATAAAGCTTGCAAATCCTTCCCCATTTCATTTTCCCCTGATATTTCACTTTTCCCCACATTTCCCTACTACTTGGATTGACCACATATCGTGGGGGATGTGGGGCGTGATCTCACTTCAATCTGCCAAGGATAAGAAGAACGAAGTTTTTAACTAGGCTCGTTGCGCGTACCTGGTCACCGTAAAACGGCTTACACTGCAAGCATACTGCTGTCGCGGAGGAAAAAATCCTTCTCTGATTAAAGAAATTCCTTGCATTTTGATATAGTCAAACCTCCCTTAACGGACACTTCCAGATAGCGGACACTCCCCGTTAGTGGACATTTTCTGAATCCCCAGACCCTCGAGATAGGCGTATAATGTATTTCACTCCTTGTTAGCGGACACTCCCGTTAGCGGACAGTAAATCAGCCGAGTTTCGTTTTATTTTTTTGTGTCTGGTAAGCTTTTGCTCAGCACTGCTTTCGTGGCAAGCATTTTTCTACTCCTTTATGTTGTTCTGGGGTTAACCAGTACCGATAAGAGGTTAACACCTCTTTTCTCCGAAAACAGGAGCCATTCAAGTCGAACTTTTTAGTCGAAGCTTCTGAAAGTTTTGTTTTCATTTCATACACGAAATTCCAGCACAAAATAGAAGAAAAAATCTTTCTCCTTTTACACAGTACTTTGGTTTATCAGTTTGCATGAGAGAGGAATGAATTCATTAAAAAAAAAAAAAACTCTCCTGCTACTTTAAGGTTTCTCCCCCCCCCCCACCCCCCCACCCCCACCACACTAGATTTTCGGAGACGAGCGTCGGCGCCGTGTCCTTTCGCTCCAAAAGTTGATGAGGAATCGGCACAGTATTAACAGATTAAGTGAAAAGTAGCGGATTGGGCTACATTTTGCTACGATCTAAAACTTTATTGAGTAGAATTTACAAAATTATCCAATCGCATTTCAGATAAATGATGTAACACATAAAAAATGTCTTTCTTCCTATTTTATCTTCCCGAAAAATTCAGCGGATTATTTACTTATTGGGTAAGCACACTTATATAAGCGCTACTTATTAATTTAATTAAGAATCATATATTATATGTGTAGGTTTAGAACACAAAATTAAAATGTCATTGTAAATTCAAAGTCCCCAATAGCGGACACTCTCCGTCAACGGACATAAACTTTGGTCCAGACGGTGTCCGTTATTGGGAGATTTGACTGTAATTAGCTTCAGAGAATGGCAAACCTTGCAATGTTAAGGATATTAAATTGTATTTGATTAGGATTACAATGGACTCATTCCTTTTTTACAGTAAAAATTATTACTACTTCTATACATTCTTTATTAATATAAACTATAAAGAAAATGAGAATATTCTTTCCAAAGGTAACAAGCTATAAACACAACACTAATAAGAGTCAAAAGTGCAAAAAATATTTACAGGCAAGGTCTGTGGTAAAGGTTACGGTTACTGTGAAATAAAGAGTAGCACACTGGGACTTGTCCATTGAGGAATATTTCCTTTTAGTTTGAAAACTGAAACGGAAAAAACTTTTTTATGAACAAAACCGTTATTTTTGCCAAACGATTTTAAATGGGAAAAAATTGCTTTGTCTCTTCAAAATATTTTATAGAGGGATTTTTAAGTCACTAAAGGCGAATCAACCTTAAGTTAACTTTTTTTTTTTTTTTTTTTTTGATAAATTTCATTTTTGAAATTCATCTTGTATTTTCGTATTATACTTAAATTTGAATGTTGTTTAAGATAAGTGTCTATTTTACAAACAAAGAAGTCATAACCACTGGGTTTTACCTCCAACTGTTAACTAGTCGCGAGGTTGTAATAGCTATTTTAATATAATTATCCAAAGAGAACCTTGTTCAAAAAAAAGCGTTTCTTCAATCTCGAAAAAAAAACTCGTAGTTACTATATTTTAACTATTACTGTCAAGTAGTCTAGCACTCGTTACGAGCTACTTTTGCATCAGTGTCTGAAGAAATTCTTGTTACAAATAAGTACTCCTTCAATTGTGTTAAAAGGAAGCCACAGTCAGTTTCTACTTCAACTGCTAACTAGTCTAGCACTTGTGACGAGCTTTGTTTACATCAATGTTGAAAGAGAGTATTTTCCAGAAAACCGTTAATTCATTTTTTGAAATAGGATGTCACAGTCCCATTCTACTTCCAACTACTAACTAGTCTAGCACTTGTTACAACCTTTTTTTACATCAAGCGAATCTTTTTCCACAAAAGTGTTTCGGCAATTTTTCAAAAAGCAGTTTTTATTTACTGGGTTTTAACAGTAACCAGGATTTAAAGTTTCACTGCTTTCATTGAAAGAATTTGTTTCATGTCTCATTTCTCATTCAGTTCAAAGTCACCCTAAGGGGTAGGCTTTTTGAATTACCCAAGTTTGTATAAATATACAAATGCATCAAGCATTTTCTTTTCTTTTCATCTTCGTTTTTGAAGTGCGATAGTTGTAATAGATTAGCATGTTGTAATGGATATAAACTATAAGTGCCGCAGTTATACAGAGAGAAATTACGATCAAAGTTAATTTGAATGACTCATGTTTATTGATGCATAATAAACTGCATTAGATTAATCCATGATGGGCAAGATAGAATATTCTCACATATCAATTAGTTGAGCTTCTTGTCTTCATTAAAATAGCGCATGATCATAATGATGTGTGAATCCAAGTATTTTCAAAAAATATACCAAGGTGTAGTTAAGGCAATAATTACCAATTATGAGCGAAACATTCAATGACATTCAAATAATTCAAAGTCACCCTTAGGGGCAGGACGATTTTAAAACAAGCTAATTATTCACTTTTAGTGGTTTTGAGCAATCACATTGCTTATTGTTTCCATTTGGCCTTTGAATGACGATCCTTTGATTTTATTTTCCCCCCGCCTCCCTCTGCAGTATCACCGTCGACAGGCCCCTCCCGATGCTGCTCCTGTAGCGAAAAACCGTCTACACACACCTATGCACACACACACACACCATACACACACCTACTCACACGCACACATACACACATAATCATGTCTGCGTACAGACAAAAACACGCACCCACACATACCCACACAATCATGCCTGCACACACACACGAAACACACACATACATACACACACACATACACACATACGCACCCGCACATACCCACACAATCATGCCTGCACACACACACGAAACACACACATACACACACACATACACACATACGCACCCGCACATACCCGCACAATCATGCCTGCACACACACACGAAACACACACATACATACACACACACCTACAAACACACACGCCTACATACACATACACACACACACACACTAGTGATTGCGAAAAACATAATTTCAATTCAAGATGTCAACATTCAAATTAATGTTTCTTTCTTTTGCTTTTTTTTTTTTAGATTTTTTTTCTGTAATTTTGGAAAATTACTCAAATATCTTAAGCGTGTTCTTTTTCTCTTTTTTTATTGAACTATAATGACCTGCTTATTTATCTCACTTGAAAGTAGTTAACGTCCTATCCTTTTTGAGGTCCACTAGCCTCCGCACGCGGATGCTGCTCCTGGATGATGGCGGGTGTGTCTTCTCCGCCCCCTCATCCGTCTCTCTTGGAATCGACTTTAAGAATACATCCGAAACTCTCGACTTTATCCAATCATCTTCAGACAAAAAATGGCATCCAGCACACAATAACCAGCATCCAGCCCCCGGCATTAATTTTAATTGCTACAGGAGCCATTGTTACGAGGGTTGATCTTAAAGTAAGGTTCCCATCAATTTTTAAAAAGTACAGCACTGTCTATTCTCATTGAAACTTACATTGTTAGAAAGAAAAAACGTTTCTCTATTTTTATACATAATCGCCATCTTTTTCTGTGTATTATTGTCGACGGTGCCCTAACTTCTCTATTTAGTGTCACAGAATTCCACAGCCATTCCGTTGAGGAAGCGTCACTGCAATCAAGAACGGAGTGGTTTTATGACTATCATGTCCCACTCTCCTTGCAGTCCGGAGCTCGAGTCTACTGATTACCACTTGTTTCCTACACGCAAGTTAAAGGACCACTTTGATAGTCAACGTTTCCGGAGCGACGACGAAGTCAAAAAAGGGATGAAACGCTTCCTTAGCGGGTTGGCGGTGGAGTTCTGTGACACTCGATAGAGAAGTTAGGGCACCATCGACAATAATGCACAGAAAAAGATGGTGATTACGTATAAAAATGTATAATAATAGAGAAACGTTTTTTCTTTCCAACAATGCAAATTGCAATGAGAGTAGACAGTGCTGTCTATTTGTAAAATTGATGGGAACCTTACTTTTGGATCAACCCTAATAGAAAAAAGCAACCCAATGAATAGGCTAAAGCAATTAGGGATTGCGAAAACAATAGTTTGAATTCAAGATGTCAACATTAAAATTAATGCCTAGGGTTGAATACTACACTATTTTTCCTTTCTTTTGTATTCTAATAGTTGCAATAATTCTTATAATATTAGTGGGGCAGTTACAAATAGGAAAATCAAGGATCATATTTAGCTTGATTGAGTTATTTATTAATTCACAACAAACTACAGTATAGCTTTTAATGCGCAATATACGCGATAGAATATTCTCACAAATCAATAAGCTGAGCTTCTTCTCTTCAATAAAATAACAGATGGTGAATGCCATCAATGTGTGAATCCAACTATTTTCAAGGAATATGACAGGTCGTAGTCAAGGCAATAATTGCCAACTCGAGAGCGTAGCATTCAGCGACATTCAAATAACGATCAATTAGAGGAGTGTTTTAGACGGCTTTGACACGACGATTAAAATTAAAGGGCTTTCGCATTTCCACTTGGGCTCATTAGCAGTTGATTTTAGCTCACATGAAGGATTTATTGCTGGGAATTTCACCTGATTTGACGAACGTAGCTTTGGGTTTAGTGTCATGGCGTCAGAACGTTTAAGATCTCTTATCGACAAATGGCACAAGGGCTAAAATCCACGGGAAGTAAGTGATGTTTCTAGTCCAAGTTTTTTTCAAAAACCAAAGAAAACCTTTAAATCTTTTTCTGAACCCAAATTGGTTTGTCTAAACTGCAGAAAGGAGGAGGTTCTATTTCGTTATTCATTCAATGATTTCAAATCTTCTTAATTAAAAAGTCAGCTGTGATCTAATAAGCCGAATTTCAACTAATTTTCGATAGGCGAACAGTCGTATAGAATCGTTCACAATTCAGCAACATTTGCTTGCAAACGTTCACTGTTTCTGCGCTGTGAATCGTGATCGAAAAAGACTATTTATAAACAATAGTGTACAGTTCACAAACAGTCTGTTTTTAATACGAATCACAGCGCAGCAGCATATATGCATATTCTGAAATCCCACTTTCAGAAATCATTGCTGATTTCCGTTGTTTCTTTTTAAATAGTTAAAAAGCAGTAATGGTTAATATTTTTAATGGGTAGCTCAGTACATGTGAGAACAAGGTAGAAAAATCCCCCAGTCAATGTCCAATATTATCATTAGTTACTTGTCTCAATCTATCCAAATCGTTATACAATTGTTAAGAAAACTTACAAGGGAAAAGCTGCCCTAAGAAGGTTAACTGCAATATCCGCAAATTTTTCGTTGTCTTTTACATTACTTTAGCTTTATTATACAAACTTGCCTATTTGGTTTCCTCAAAAAATAAAGCCATAAAAGAGCGTCCAGTTCCAACAGTTTACTAGTGTTTACGGAATCGAAAACGCGTTTTTTAACTATCTCAAAAACTCATTTTCGTACGTACTGCTGTTTATCCACCCCCAACCGTAGAAACTCTCTCAGATTTCTCTGTTTTCACATCTCTTTTCCAGTACACAATTTTTTAAAACTCAAGAACATGGACAAAAATATTTGCTATTGCTTGCTTTTTACGTTATTATCACATAACATCACTTCAGTCTAATGTCACTGTTTGTAAAAAAAATAAAACGAAGTATATATATATATATATATATATATATATATATATATATATATATATATATATATATATATATATATATAACATGAGATACGTTATAAGAACATTTTAAGCATAAATTCAAAGAAAAATGAAAGAATAAAAACTAAAGTGTACTGTAATGCCAACGCACAGCTGCTAGAAACAGAAACAGTACAAGCATATTCACGAATAAACAGTCAAAATAAATTGGAAATTGCAAAAGGCAAAAGAACACGGAAACAACACCAAAACGCAAACAGAAAGGGCCTTGTGAACTTGGGGACCGGTCCTCCCCTTCAGAAAGTATCGGTCCCTGATTCACCCTTTGCATTTTGGTATTGTTTCCCTGTTTTTGCTTTTTGCAATTTCTATTTTATTTTAATTGTTTATTCATGAATATATTTATATATATCCAGAATCTGGGATCAAAATGATAACATAAAAC
>NC_072735.1:172687378-172703290 GCF_026930045.1 Uloborus diversus | reverse complement strand
AAAGCTGACAAGGGTGGCCAAATTGTTGTTCTTGACAAATCATCTTATGTTGATAAAACTAATGATTTGATTTCTTCTGGGCCATATGCTGAAATTTCTAAAGATCCTAGTGATAAAGAGTTAAAAACTATTGCATCTGCTGTTAAGTCTGTTCAGTCTATTCCTTCAAATGTTAAACGCTCTGTTGTTCCATCTATTGCTAATTGTGCTAGATTTTATGCTTTACCTAAGGTGCATAAAGCTGGTATTCCTTTCACGCCGATTGTTTCCAATATTGGTACGGCTTCGTACAAACTTGCAAAATATTTAGTCTCTGTGTTTTCTCCCCTTAGGAGTCACAATTTATTTACCATTAAAAATTCTGTTGAGTTTGTTAAAAAAATTCATAGTTTCGTTCCAAATAATTCTTTTATGGCTTCTTTATGTTAACTCTTTATTTACGAACGTTCCCGTCGAGGGTTCATTGTTATGCCTTCGTAGAAGACTTTCTGAATTTCATTTCACCAATACGGAGATTGAGGATTTAATTTTCCTTACCCGTACTTGTCTTAAACAATGTTCTTTTGTTTTTAATGGGAATTTTTATATTATGTTAGATGGTCTGGCTATGGGTAACCCACTTAGCCCCATTCTTAGTGATATTTACATGCATTATTTTGAGGTTAAGCTGTTCCAAAAACTGCAGTTCCAATTTTATGTTCGGTATGTTGATGATTGTTTTGTTCTAATGAACCAGAATCAGTTTGAGAGTGATGAGGTTTTATCTATTTTAAACTCCATTGATCCTCATATTCAGTTTTCTTGTGAGAAAGAACGGAATAATTGCATTTCATTTCTTGATGTACTTGTTTCTCGTACAGAAATTGGTTTTGAAACTACTGTTTATCGCAAACCTTTTGCTGTCTCTTTACCTCCTCATAGACTATCGTCTCATCCTCCAAATCAAAAATATTCTGCTTTTAATTCTTTTCTTTATCGCGCAATTAATATTTGTTCTTCGTCGGAACTTCTTAAAGTGGAACTTAATTATCTTAAAGCTGTGGCAATTGATAGAGGCTATCCGCCAACTTTGATTGATTCCATTTATAAAAAACTTTCAAATAAATCCCAAACTAATGTTCTTAACCGAACCTTCATCAGAAAGAATTTGGTTGTTTTGCCATTCTTTCCATCTGTAAGCTATCAGGTTGCTAAGATTCTAAAACGTTTCCAATTCCAGGTGGTGTTCTCTCCTATTAATAAACTTTCATTCTCTTCTCTTAAAGATCCTATTCACCCTCTTAATTGTTGTGGAATTTATAGAATTAATTGTAGTTGTAAACTTGCCTATATTGGACAGACTCGGCGTGCTTTAAAAATTCGCTTGAAAGAGCATCAAAATTATGTGAAAAAACAACAATTAAATAAGTCTAGTATTGCTCAACATTGTTGGGATTCGAATCACTCTTTTGATTTTACCTCTTTTCAGATTATCCAAAAATGCCCCAATTCATCAGATCTTGACTTTTGGGAATCCTTTCATATTTTGAGGAACAGTTCTAACTTAGTTAACGATCTTAGTGCAGTTCCATATTTTTCTAACATTTGGCTCCCATATCTTTAATACTGTCCCCCCTTTCCCCATTCCCCCCCCCCTTTTTTTTTTTTTTTTTTTTTTTTTTCCCACTCATTTTTATCTATCTTTCTTTGTTTATTTTCGCCTTTTTGTCTTGATTGACACCCCCCCCCCCCAATTTTCTTCTATTTATCTTTATTTTTCCTTTTTTCGAATATTTTTTGTTTCTGTTTATCTTTTTTCATGGTTTTCCATTCTGCTTTTCCTTTCTTGCGGTTACTGACAATTTCTTTTCTTTTTGTTTAAGCTTCGGCTTAATCCTTGTCCAATTGAATTCTTTCTTTCTGGGTTCGTACCTAAGCGAAAGCTCCTGACCTTTGCTTGCATTCCTATTGGTTCCTGAAAGGTTTATAACTTTGTCATTGGTGTTTGGCTAATCCGCTGTTTTTATCTTTTAAGCTGCATGCTTATCTGCTCTTGGCTTTTGTCGGATGTCTTTTCATCCATAAGCTCATTATTTTTGCATTGAAAAAGGCGTTCCCTGTAACGCCGAAACACGTGTCTGCTGTAATTTATAAATTTGTGCTTCTACTTACGTTGTTTGGTCTGACTTTACGTTTAGAAATGTTTTTGCTGTTGCACCCTACGGGGTCTACATAGTGTAAAAGAATGTGGGGACGCTATTGGAATTTGTGAGAGACGAGCTCGGGCTACCGTGCTGGATGGTTGTGTTGTAGACTGTGGGAGTACCTTTCCATTCTGGATATGCTCGGAACACCAGCTTCGGGAAACGATTATGCCAGGTCCAACGATGGCTCTAATTGGGAAGACTCTTCGTCCGGAATTCCTACAGATAAGTATTAACTGTTGAACATATTTCCTGGAATGTTTTCTATATTTAAATGTTGGAAATTTTTGCCGTGGAATCGGCTCATGTGATAGAAAAAAATGATACTGAAAACTGGTAACCTATCCTATGTTCTTCCGAGTAGTATGTATCTGACAATCTTTGGGCCTTTGCCGGTAATTCTTCAGTATGAAATCAAATGAATATAACATAAAGATAAGTGTTGTTTAAACAAAAAAAAAAAGAAACATGCAACATTTTCGGTAATTATCTGAAGTAAACTTGGAATTTTGTTTTGTTCTACAAATCTTTGGGAAACACGCTAATGATGCTGAATTATCACTGGTTGTTGAAATTGAAGTTTTGCATTTTGAAATGCCTCTTTGTTATGTGCTCACGTTTCCCGAACATTAGTAATCTGAATTTATTTTCTATGTATATGTGGCCAGAACTGAAAGTTTGATATCGAAAAATAAGGTATATTTTCTGTGTGGTTTCGTTGGTATGAAGTTCTACTTTTGGCAAGAATATAATCGGGCACTTGTATTTTTTTGAAAAAAGTAAGGTATTTGGAAGTATAAATTTTATGAGGTGAGAAAATATTCCGTCTGAAGGATTGCTATTAATTTTTCTGAATATCAATTGTGAGACACGCCACTGTTATTGTTTTGATTATGAAGATTAATGGAAATTAAAGAAATTGTTTTTTTCTCATGAAAATTCTGACTCCTCATGTTTGAGTTTGGTATTCCTATCACATTACCGTAGTTGTGCATACGGTAATTTAAAAAAAAAAGAAACTGTTCTCATCACCGCGGACTTGGGTTCTTGCGACATATCTTTGAGACAACGCAATGGGGAGGTAAACCAAGAAAATTAGAAACATTCGGGAAGTGTTTGAAAATAATGTGTTGTGGAAATGAGTTGCTTTCTTTTTCAAGTTTAATGTCTTTATCTTCTTCCCGGAATGCTAGCGTCAAGAACATACTCCGTGAGGCCATTTCTGAAAACCTCCTTTACCGCCAAAGAAAGTGAGAGGAATCACGATCCGGCCTCCTTCAAATAACCATTCGTGTATCGATAAGTAACATACCACTTCGTTATCCTTTATCTATGAGTCTTTTTATCATACACCATATTATGACATCCATGTATTTGTCACCAACCTTCAAGATCAATATTATTCTCTTCTCTTCCCATCCTTCTCACCACTTCTTCATTAATAGAAAATTTATTTTTAATTTTTATTTAAAAATCAGCACACTTGGTGCCGTGTGTACTGCCCCAGCAGTAAAGCTGTTCTCGGTGATTGAGAATTGAAAAATTTTGTTTTGCTGTGACGAAGAACTTGTTGTTTTGGTTCACAAGAACTTTGATGATTAATGCGGTCAGAACATAGTTTCGATTTATGGTGACAAATGCATGTGAAAAATGATTTTGAGTATTGTCTTTTATATTTATGGATGGCATACAAATTTTTGGGGGATGTGGAGTGTTTATTTTTGAATTAAGTGGCTATTATTTTTATTGTGAATCAGAATAATTGTTGAATTCACACCTGTTGCACATCAACATGGATGTGAATAAG
Organism: Uloborus diversus; assembly: GCF_026930045.1. NCBI lineage: Eukaryota > Metazoa > Arthropoda > Arachnida > Araneae > Uloboridae > Uloborus > Uloborus diversus. Next base: position 172,699,300 of record NC_072735.1, on the reverse strand, counting down.
TGCTTTTGATACATGAGTAAAACACAAAGTTGTTTTTTTTTGTTGAAATGTAATAGTATATGTCAAGTGAAATCTCATATTTAAATATGTTACACATGGGGTACATGAATTTTGAAGTGAAATATTATATGCTATTCAGTGATTCTGTGTGGAAGGAATGTTTTGGAACAAATTATGTAAGAGTTGTTGAGAAAATACCTTTGATATTTAATTACAGTTTAGTCATTTTTGAGTTTGATGTTTTTGAGAAGAAATTTGGTATTTGAAAAGTTGTGTTCCTTTTTACTTCAATATGGCCCCTAAACGTAATCAAAATTCTGTAAATTCGGTGTCAGCAAATTCGAAATCCCCATCTAATGGTTCCACGTCAGGTACTTCAACCTTTATGGTTCATATTGACCCATTTGAGGGTGATCCGGCATCTTTAGATTTCTTTTGTGAGTCCATTGAGGACATAGTCAGAATTAATAACTGGTCGGGAGACAAAGCAGTTACATTCATCAAAAGTAAATTGAGAAATGCTGCACTTCAGTTTTTCATTGAATCTCCTACTCTGAGACAGGCTAAGGACCACAAGCTTATTCTTGACGCATTAAAAGATTTTTTTAGAAAAGATACCAAATTGTGTATGACAGATTTCCATCAACTTGCAATGAGGCCGAAGGAGTCTATAAAAAATCTTGCGCATAGAATTTCAAGAATTTCATCAGCTGTTTTTGATTTACCGGAAGGAGAAGCTTTAAGCAAGATAAAATTACAGAAATTACTGGAATTGGTCCCTCCAGATATTCGAATTAAATTACTTGAGGCCAAAATTGACTCTTTTGACGAAGCTGTAACTCGTGCTGATGAACTTCAGGAATTGTTCATTCAAGCGTCAATGCTCTCTCAAAATGCATCTCAGTCGGTGCAAATTCAGAAGCTTTCGGAACAAGTAACTGTTCTACAGGAAAAATTAAAATTTTGTTCTGAAAAGAATCCCATTCTGACCAATGTAACCCAAGAGGATGTTGGCCCAAGTGGCTCGCGCCAGAAAACATGTACCGAGCAAAATTTTTCGCATAGAGGTTTTGAGAAAAATCGTCGTGGGAATTTTAGATCATATTATAATTCGCAAAATAGAAGAACAAACTACTCGAGATCTGATTCGCTTTTCTCAAGAATATGCAGATACTGCAAAAAAAGGGGTCACCTTATCGATCAATGCTTTAAGCTGAAAAATAGAGGTGCAAATAATTTTCGTTTTGGAAATTCGGGTCCCAAACGTTATTTTGAAAACCACAGATATTCTCGTCATGATGCAAATAACAGAAATAATGGGCAGCACATACATCATGTCAATTCTGAAGCCAAACCATATGTTCAACATTCGGAGTCTGTTCCTTATTCTTTTGATCCGCAGGGATCTTCGTCTTGGAATAATTATTCTACTCGTCAGGGCACTCTCGACGGTCAGCAGCAGTCAATCAATAATTTGGCTACGTCAAACCATTATTCTTTTCAAACTGCTGGTCATTTATCTAATCGAGGCAATCATTGTGGCACTCATTCGTCTTTTGCCGGCCCATATAATTTCTGTGTGCCACCCAGTTCTCAATTGAATTCGTGTGCTCCTGTTTTTATACCTCGAAGCAAGGAAAATGCTAACTCGTCTGTATTTTATACCCATCGTGGGAACCCAATCGATGGCATGGGGTTTGTGGATCAACCGGTCATTCCAAATTATGCACCGAATGTGAACTGTGTTCCTCGTAAGCAAATGTCTCCTAAAAAAAAATCGACGGGGCGTATTATTTTATCTACTCATTCGGCCACGCAGACATCACCTGTGAAACAAAAATCTGTGAAATCATTTGCTCAGAGTCCTTTGAAATTTGCACGACCTCATCAAATCGAAAAGCCTCGACAGATGTCTTTGAATAAGTTTGAATTTTTAATTGCTAATGCAAAGTCTAATGACCCTAATTTGGCGTCTCACCTGCCTCTTGTCAAAGTAAATATCAATGGTTGTATTTTGAACTTTCTTCTGGACACGGGCTCTACAATTTCTTTGGTTGCTTCTGATGTTTTTGAAAAGATTAAAAATAAGGTCCCATACAGAAATATTGCTCGTCATGTGTCAATTTCCACTTTAAACTCTGTTGTAAAGTTCCGTCAATGTGTTGAACTGTCTTTCAAATTGGAAAATTTGTTTTTCAAAAATACATTATTTATAATTGACCTCAACAGTGAGTCTACATTTCATGGCAATCTTGGGATGGATTTTCTGACAAAAAACAATGTCCAAATTTTCCCTTTACGTAAATGCATTACAATTCAAGAGAAAAATATTCCCATTTTCTATGATAATGACATGGACTTGAATTCTGTGAAAAATGCAGAGCCAGATAATATGTTTGCTGGGCGATTATCATTTGATTGTCTTGATCCGTCTGAAAATTTCTGTGTGGAGGAGTCGAGAAAGAAAAATTGTGGAAATGAAAATACTCTGTTTACTGGTAATGTCCTTTTGACAAGAAAAACTGTGGTGGAAGCTAAATCTTATGTATATGCTGAAGTGCATACTAACTCGAACATTGATATTGTTGATGAAGAATTGTTGTTTACTCCATCCTTTTGCAATCCAAATATTGTGTCTGACCCCAGTATTGTAAAATTTGCTTCTGTGGATGATTCGTGTCATTCTGGATCAACTGGCAAGAAGAACACCTTCTTTGTGTTACTCAAAAATGTCTCATCTGAAAAAGTTCATTTTAATAAGGGTACTAAAATGGGAGTCGTTGACCCAATTGAACAAATTCAAGAAACCGAATCTCTGTGTGAAAGTCATCATTCTAATTTTATTCAAGCTTCTGAAGAAATAATTAAGTTAAGAAAAGAAGAATTTGATATCAATGACTTTAAATTAGACCATTTGTCCTCTGAACAGTCGGTAAAAATGTCGTCATTGCTTGAGGAGAATTTCAAATGCTTTTCGTCTTCATTAAAAGCTATTGGGCATACTGATAGAGTACCGGTCAAGTTCAGTTTTCTACATGATTATCCGATACGTACCTTACCTTTTCCGCTACCTCAGAGTATGCAAGATGAAGCGTTGAAACAAATTACTCAACTTCAGGAAGCTGGCTTGGTGATTCGAGAGAATTCTGAATGGGCGAGTCCCATGTTGCTTGTACGTAAAAAAGGGGAGGAAGGAAGCAAACCTTCAAAGTTCAGATTGGCATTGGATCTTCGTTTAGTGAACTCATTAATTTGTCATGCTAGCTACCCTTTGCCAAAAATTCAAGCAATCATCAGTGCCATCTCTCAATATCGTTATTTTTCGTGTCTGGATTTGCAAAGTGCATATCATCAGGTACATATGCCAGAAGAATATCGAGACAGATTCTCGTTCATAACTCCGTTTGGAACTTTTAAGTTTACCAGATTGTGTTTCGGATGTCGGACTGCAAGTTCGATTTTCCAGAATCTCGTGGATTCTGTGTTGGAAGAGGTCAATGAACCAGGAATCTTTGCCTATTTGGATGATTTTGTCGTATGTTCCAATTCTTTTGAAGAAATGGTGGGAAAACTAGGAAAACTCTTCTCGGTATTAACAAAATTCAATTTGACCTTATCTGCTAAGAAATGTGACATATTCAAATCATCTATCAACTATTTGGGATTTGAAATTTCCGCACAGAGGGTGAAACCCATTCAAGCGAACATCTCAAAGATTGTTGCTTTTCCTGTGCCCACTACCAAACGTCAGTTAAAGAGATTTTTGGGACTTTGTGCATTTTATCGGAATCTAATACCTAAATATGCTGACTTGGTACACTTTTTAAATCGTCTAACACATCCGAAGACTTCTTTTGAGTGGACTGAGGAATGTAAATCTGCTTTTCAAGAGTTGCAGAACATTTTTTTCAAGGAACCCTTTTTGACCCAACCTAATTGGGAAAAGGATTTCTATCTGAATACTGATGCAAGTGTTGTTGCTGTAGCTGGTGTACTCATGCAGAAAGTCGAGGGTATGTTGAAACCAGTTTCATACTTTTCGAAGACTTTGTCTGACAGTGAAAAAAGGTATCCGGCCATCAAGACAGAGCTAATGGCAATTGTGAAATCTATTCATGCATTCAAGTCTATTCTTTACAATCGTTTATTTTATATTTTGTCTGACAGTGCCCCACTCGAATTTTATAGAAAAACGTCATCTCCGGCTTCACTTACTACTCGTTGGCTTCTGGGCATCAGTGAATATCAATTCAAATTCGTGCACATTCCTGGAAAGGAAAATCGCCTTTCGGATTATATTAGTAGAACCCCGTGCATTCAAAAAGATGTTGAAAATGATCCTAATATATTGAATACTTCTGAAATAATTCCTGTCATTGATTTATCTCCTGATGAAGAAGTCAAAATGCCTGATATCATTCATGTGTCACCAGAACATGCTGGTCTATCAAGTTTTGAAAATCCCTTTCAATGCAATTATAATTTTGGAAAAAATATTCATCATCTTTCCTCGTCTGGTGAGTCATCTTGTATTGAACAATGTCTTGAGGCCAATGTTGAAAGCACTCCTGATTCGGAGTTGGAAGTTTCTGCTGAGACATTGTTGCGTGAAACTTCACTGGACCCGAAGTTGTCCAAAATTTACAATGATATCTTGAATAAGAAAAATTTGGAGAAATGGAAACAATATTGTATTCATCCCGAAATGAAGATTCTTCTCTTTTCAAAAAAACCCATTACTGAAGATTCTGAAGTGAATTTGAAAATGGTTGTGCCCCAAGGACTGAAGTCAAAAGTTCTTTCAATTGCTCATTTAACTCATTTTGGTGTTGCAAAAACCTACCAAATTCTGGAAAAGAAATTTTATTGGGAATATGTCTGTAGATGTGATCAATTATGTTGCAAGCTGTCAAATCTGTGTGAAGGCAAAGCATCATAGAATTCCGAATGCTCCTTTTCAGCCCCCTGAGACTCCGGATTCTCCTGGAAAATTAATCACAATCGATTTGGTTGGACCATTCAGCAATGGCAAGACCATCCTTACTGTTATTGACGCCTTTTCAAGACACATTGAACTTTACATCCTGGAAAATACTTCTGCCAATTGTGTCATAAAAAAGATATTTCAATATATCACTACGTTCGGCAGACCTGAAATGATTCTTGCTGATCTTGGTCCACAATTTACTGCTGAAGTTTTTGAAGCTTTCAACAATACTTTTCGAATTCAGTTGAGACACACTTGTTCTTCAAATCCAAAGGCCAACACGCTAAGTGAACGCATCAATTCGTCTCTCAAATCTTCCATTCATGCATTGCTTGCTCAAAATCAATCGTTTGAATATGCCGTAGCCATTCATAAAGCCATTTATAATGCCACTAAACACTCCACAACCGAATACCCCCCTAATCTTCTTCATTTTGGTCGAAATTTATCTCTTTTGACGGATACAGTTGACGCAAATATTGAATTTTCTTTGAATACTGCTTTCGAACTCCACAAAATGATGGCTGAACTTCAGATCATATATAATCAAGCGTATCAAAACACCCTGGATAAGAGAAGACGTCAGAATGAGAGACAAGCACCTAGGGCCAAATTACGAAATTTTAAAGCTGGTGATGTTATATATCTTAAATCGAAGGACAAGCTCAAGCCCTCGTATGGTGGTCCATATGTCATCCTAAAAATGTATTCGAATGTCGTTGCATTAATTCAATTGATGGATAGACCTGATGCACATAAATTCAAGGTCCACATAGATAGACTTCTTCTAGTACCTCCTCGTGCCCCTCATCTAATTTCCCAGCCACATCAAAAATCTTCTTTTTACTCGAAACCTGCTGCTTTTCCGGGCCAAAATTTAAATTCATATAATGATAATAATGATGTTCCTGTCAATTTCAGACAACAGCCAGGTTCTTCTTATGCTCATGTGAGCCCACATATCCAACACAGATATGATCTTCGACATAGGAAGTAAGATGACCCGTGATGTCCGGTCCTGTTCTTCTCTGGCCTCCCATAACTATCCTGCTCCTTGCCTGGTGATGATGATGGTGTCTCCTGGTTGACGTCCTGGGATGTGGTGGACGTGTTCCTGCCGGCTCCTTGTTCCTTCGTCTGGTTGATGACAGATCTCTGCCTGATCAACAGTGATCCCGTCCGGTTGCCTGATGCCATCCTACCTCCTTGGTGGATTCCGGAATTGGTGCTCTGGTCAGTGTGACACTGCCACTACAATGATGCCCGTCCTCTTTTCCTGGCGAGGAGTCTTAATAATGTCGTCCAACGATAGGTCCACTTCCATCCGGTCTGTATGTTTTCTTTTTTAGTCATTATGACGTCTTTTTCGAATGCTGTGTGGACTGCCAACAGGAACCGAAGTCATCTACGATGTTTGCCTGTGTGACTGTGCTTCAGTGGGACTGTCTATCTTGTGTAAATTTCTGCAAAAATTCATGGCCATGGTAAAAGGGAAAATTTTTTTTTTTTGTTGGGACTCTCAATTTTAAGAAAATGAAAAATGAAATTTCATATGTTTAAAAGTCTGTTGTGTAGAATTTGTTTTTTTCTTTTGTGCCCAACCGTAACAAGAAATCTGCCATTTTTGTGTCATTTTTGGTATATAAAAGTCCTGCCAATATCTTGTTTTGTGACATGAAATTTTTGTTCTCTATATTACAGGCAACATCATTGTTTTGATAATATGTGGCATATTTACTCATTTTCTTTTACACGTAAAAGTCCATGGCAAAATCTTTTCTTAAATATTTCATGACTCGATCTGCATATAAAGTGACGTCTCTTTTGGTACCAATATTCATGTCTTTTGTCATTTTCATTTTTAAGGGCACTCACGAAAATGTCTTTGTATATTTTTTTTTTGAGCTCAGGTATGCAGATGTTAACATTGGTTGTCTTTTGATATGTTTACACGAAAAAATAATTGCTTGTTTTTTTTTTATTCGATTCCCCTGGGTGCACCCAAATCAAAATTCGTTTATATCTTCCTGTGTGGTTTTCTGAAAATGTTATCTGGGGAAGTCCTGAATCATCTTTCTGATGAATTTTTATCAGTATCTTTCTGTGGTTGGCCACCACCTTTTTGTATTGTATGTGAAATTTATTTGAGTGAAAATTTTTCTGTGTGGTGAATGAGGTACACAAATTTTTTGAGATGTAGTTGTGCAAAATTTAAAGTTGTAGAATTTTTTTTTGTATTCTTGATATTGAATGATGAGAGTTTAAAAATATCTTTCTGTGTGAGTTGTCAAAAATTTCTGTGTGGTGAGGTTATTTGATGTAAAAAAAAATTTTTTTTTTGAAACAAATGTTTAGTATTTGACAGATGATGTTTTACAGTATCCCTTTCTTTAAACATACATCTTTCTGTACGCTAAAATTTTTTTTTATTGCTGGCATGATTGGAAATGCATATCATGTTTCTTTTTCAGGAAATGAATGTAATTGTAATTGAGGTCTTCTGTTAAAATTTCTTTCTTTCTGTGTGATTATGTGAAAATTGCAAATGTTGTTTTATTTTGTATAGTGGCGTGTCAGGAATGATTTTTTTGTGTCCAAAATATCTCGAAATGTCTCTGTTTGAAAACAAAAAAGAATTGATCAAAAAGAAATGGGTTCTCTCAAGTAAAAAGTTTGAAATTTCTGTGAACATAGTGCATGCTATGTCGAAATAGGTATTTTGATATGAAAAAAGTTATGTTTGTTTTTTGGCTATATGTTTTGACATGTCGTTGAAATTTTGGAACTGTTTTGGAATGTCATGATTTTGATGCAAATTTTTTTTTTGGAAATGTTGGACCCAGTTTGTGCTATTCAAGGTTTGGTAATGTTGGATGTCTGTAGGATACAACTTACCTTTTTGACATGATTGGCTTTGGAGATTTTGGCAGACAATGCCCCGCCACACATGTCTAGTACTTTGATTGATTTTTTTTTTTGTCAACCTTTTCGTGGGGGGGGATGTGGTGAGTTTGCATCACCACGATTTGTTTTGTTTCGATTTCGTAAATTTGCCGCTGGCGAATGTGCTGTTCCGAATTGGTTAGCGTTCTACTCGCTCCTTGCAGGTGTTTGGTTCTTTTTGCGTAACTGTTTGTGGTGCTCTTTGGCGGAGCGCCAATTGCTCCGGGTCTGTGACGTCATGATAGCTTTCTCCCCGTATGTGCTCTCTGTGGCGGTTAGAATTGGTTTTTGTTTACCATTTCAGATTGTTCTGGAAGCTTTGGTTCGTTGGAACCGTTTAGAAATGTTTTTGCTGTTGCACCCTACGGGGTCTACATAGTGTAAAAGAATGTGGGGACGCTATTGGAATTTGTGAGAGACGAGCTCGGGCTACCGTGCTGGATGGTTGTGTTGTAGACTGTGGGAGTACCTTTCCATTCTGGATATGCTCGGAACACCAGCTTCGGGAAACGATTATGCCAGGTCCAACGATGGCTCTAATTGGGAAGACTCTTCGTCCGGAATTCCTACAGATAAGTATTAACTGTTGAACATATTTCCTGGAATGTTTTCTATATTTAAATGTTGGAAATTTTTGCCGTGGAATCGGCTCATGTGATAGAAAAAAATGATACTGAAAACTGGTAACCTATCCTATGTTCTTCCGAGTAGTATGTATCTGACAATCTTTGGGCCTTTGCCGGTAATTCTTCAGTATGAAATCAAATGAATATAACATAAAGATAAGTGTTGTTTAAACAAAAAAAAAAAGAAACATGCAACATTTTCGGTAATTATCTGAAGTAAACTTGGAATTTTGTTTTGTTCTACAAATCTTTGGGAAACACGCTAATGATGCTGAATTATCACTGGTTGTTGAAATTGAAGTTTTGCATTTTGAAATGCCTCTTTGTTATGTGCTCACGTTTCCCGAACATTAGTAATCTGAATTTATTTTCTATGTATATGTGGCCAGAACTGAAAGTTTGATATCGAAAAATAAGGTATATTTTCTGTGTGGTTTCGTTGGTATGAAGTTCTACTTTTGGCAAGAATATAATCGGGCACTTGTATTTTTTTGAAAAAAGTAAGGTATTTGGAAGTATAAATTTTATGAGGTGAGAAAATATTCCGTCTGAAGGATTGCTATTAATTTTTCTGAATATCAATTGTGAGACACGCCACTGTTATTGTTTTGATTATGAAGATTAATGGAAATTAAAGAAATTGTTTTTTTCTCATGAAAATTCTGACTCCTCATGTTTGAGTTTGGTATTCCTATCACATTACCGTAGTTGTGCATACGGTAATTTAAAAAAAAAAAGAAACTGTTCTCATCACCGCGGACTTGGGTTCTTGCGACATATCTTTGAGACAACGCAATGGGGAGGTAAACCAAGAAAATTAGAAACATTCGGGAAGTGTTTGAAAATAATGTGTTGTGGAAATGAGTTGCTTTCTTTTTCAAGTTTAATGTCTTTTTCTTCTTCCCGGAATGCTAGCGTCAAGAACATACTCCGTGAGGCCATTTCTGAAAACCTCCTTTACCGCCAAAGAAAGTGAGAGGAATCACGATCCGGCCTCCTTCAAATAACCATTCGTGTATCGATAAGTAACATACCACTTCGTTATCCTTTATCTATGAGTCTTTTTATCATACACCATGTTATGACATCCATGTATTTGTCACCAACCTTCAAGATCAATATTATTCTCTTCTCTTCCCATCCTTCTCACCACTTCTTCATTAATAGAAAATTTATTTTTAATTTTTATTTAAAAATCAGCACACCCCCCTTTTTCTTTTATTCCTATGTTTTCATAACAGGAGCAAAGCTCAACTTCAAACTGAGTAAGAAATTCGAAACAACAAACTTTTCATAGGGTATTCTATTTTAATATTATGATTACAAATTGCCAAGTAAAAATAATATTTTGTAGTAAGTTAACAATTTGTAATCATAATATTATAAATTGCTAACTTACTTTTTTTTCTTCCCTAAGCCAGGGCTAAGGCAGAAATACTTAAAATACACCACCAGCTCAGTTATTCCATCCGAGGACTGCAGTTTCGTGCTTTTTTAGCACTCATCAGCCCGGAATAGGAATCACATGAACTTGTGGCGAAAATCCCTTTAATGAGCCAAGAGAGCCAAACAAACTGGTAGCTAATGTGGAATTAGCGCACCAGATGAGTGACCGCTGCAATGGTGCGGTTCAACTCAAAAATTGATGGCAAGGCATGGTATTTTGTAGTAAGTTACCGCCTTAAGCCAGGGCTAAAGCAGAAATACTTAAAATACACCACCAGCTCAATTATTCCAGCTCAGTTTCGTGCTTTTTAGCACTCAAGTAGTTGAGTGCTAACACGCACGAAACTGCAGTCCTCGGATGGAATAACTGAGCTGGTGGTGTATTTTAAGTAAAAACAATATTACTTAATTATTAATAGACTAGCAAAAATACCCGGCGTTGCCTGGGTCAGTAATAATTATGAGAAAAAATCGTTACTTGCTTTTTTTTTTTCTGGTTTAAGTGAAAGAATTTAAAACACATCTTTTTGACATGATTAAAAGTAGAGTTTCTTCCTTACCCATAAAAGTAAAATAGCAATAAGTATAAAGAACAAAATAGTATTGATTTAGAAACGAAAGCACTATATTTAAGCATATACAAATTTCCAAAACATGAAATTATTCTTCTCATGTTTAAAAAGATTAATCTGTCGATACTCTTTTTTTTAACATGGAGTCTAAAACCTTCTCTGTATTGCTATTGACGTTGCTCGTAATCCCCTTATACTTGCTTTAGTTATTTTGGGAAATTTCAATCAATGTGGGCTCTTGGTGCGATTTTACCGAATTTGCGGGAATCGTTTTGGGATACCTTCGATGATGCTCCCTCCTTATTTCCTTACTTTGTAAAACGATCTATTAATTTTCGTTACAAAGATATTATCGCCAGGTGCTGAGATACTTTTGGTCACCATAAAATGGCGCTAAAGAGTTTCATCCGAAATGTTTCCAAAATAAGTAGTAAAATTTGGCGATTGTTTGAAATTGTGCAAAAAGGAAAAATTAATGGAAGTTTTTGTGCTGTTTATGGATTTGCCTAATTTAGTTGCTGGATTATTTAACACAGTAAAAAAAAGTTTTTTAAAGATTCTTTGATTGGCGATATTTTGTTTACATGGTGAAAACTGAGAAACATTATTATGACGTAGTCTTCGGCTTCAAAAACAGCGACATTGAAAAAAACTGCCAAATGCATCAGCTACAGAAATATTTCCGCAAAAATTTTGGCGATCTGCTGGTTGATTGGATAATGAGTAAGTGTTCAATCAGCATAAATAATAATAAAAACCATTAATTACATTAAAGTTCCGTTTAAATGGAAAATGATCAGCCAAATCATGTATTATTTGCCAATCTTGTGCAAAAATCTTACTTCAAAATTTAACTTGAGAAAAGCCTTGAACAGTCACGAAAAGCAAAAATAATCAACAATACAACAATAGTCGCTATCGACAGCGAGTTGAGATGATACACTAAATACTGTATTGAGTTTAGGAAAGCCTTCGAACATGGAACTAAAAAGCTCATAACTCGTTTTTTATTCTACTTAGAAATTTCGAATAAGTGCCATCTTCAGCAGAAAACTCAGAGCTTTCGATGGACATATAATGTAAATATGTGCAAGTATTTTATCATCCCTATATTAGAGAATTTATACGAAAATTGTATTTTATTGCTCCCCTAAGGGGGGTTTTGCCCCCCATAACGGGACGAAAACTACCCTATGTGTTATTCTGATGCATAAGCTATATTATTGTAAAGTTTCATCAAAATCCGTTCAGTAGTTTTTGCGTGAAAGAGTAACAAACATCCATACATCCATACAGACAAACTTTCGCATATATAATAGTAGTAAGACTTATGATTTGCGACAATCAT